>NW_028290114.1:0-17494 GCF_059628265.1 Tinamus guttatus
GTGGCAGGGCTGGCCCGGCAGCGGCTGGACCCACCTCTGCTCCGCTGGTTCCGGGCGGCCCACGAGGTCCCGGCGCTCCGGGCGGTCCCTGTGGGAGCGGAGAGCGGATCAGGAATCACCCCCCTGAGGGGCACATTGAGCATCCTACCAGGAGAGGGAGATCCAGGAGCTGGGGCCGGAGGACCAGAGGGATCGAGGGGATCTGGGGGGATGGAGGGATCTGGGGAGATGGAGGGATCTGGTGGGAATGGAGGGATCTGGGGGGAATGGAGGGATCTGGGGGGAATGGAGGGAACTGGGGGGATGGAGGGATCTGGGGGAATGGAGGGATCTGGGGAGCTGGAGGGATCTGGGGGGAATGGAGGGATCTGGGGGGATGGAGGGATCTGGGGGGATGGAGGGATCTGGGGGGGGATGGAGGGATCTGGAGGGATCTGGGGAGCTGGAGGAATCTGGGGAGGATGGAGGGATCTGGGAGATGGAGGGATCTGGGAGATGGAGGGATCTGGGAGATGGAGGGATCTGGGGGGAATGGAGGGATATGGAGAGCTGGAGAGATCTGGGAGGAGTCGAAGGATCTGGGGAGATGGAGGGATCTGGGGGGAATGGAGGGATCTGGGGGGAATGGAGGGATCTGGGAGATGGAGGGATCTGGGAGGAATGGAGGGATATGGGGAGATGGAGGGATCTGGGGGGATGGAGGGATCGGGGAGATGGAGGGATCTGGGGGGATGGAGGGATCTGGGAGATGGAGGGATCCGGGGGGAATGGAGGGATCCGGGGGGAATGGAGGGATACGGGGGGAATGGAGGGATCTGGGCATCCGTGGGGAGTGGGGAGACCGGGCTGCCCCACAGCAGGAGGGAGGGGAGAGCCAGGGGGGTCCTTACCATGGGGCCGACGTCTCCGTTCTCCCCCTTCTCTCCCGGCGGCCCCGGCATTCCCTGCGGAGCACCGGGTTGGATACAGCAGAGCCCCCATCCCGCTCCCCCCCGCATCACATCCCGCATCCCCCCCCAACCTCACCTGCCGCCCGGGGGGGCCGCCGGGGCCGGGGGGGCCCCTCCAGCCCTCGTCTCCTTTGGGCCCGAACATTCCCTGCTGCCCGTGGCGTCCCGGCTCCCCATCCGCACCCTGGAAAAGAGGGATCAGTGCCGGCCCCCCCACCGGCCACGGGAAGCTGTGAGGGGGGGGGGCTGCAGCCAGAGCTGCATCCGGATACCGCATCCGGATACCACATCCAGATCCGGATACTGCATCCAGATCCGGATAACGCATCCAGATCTGGATACTGCATCCACGTCCGGATACTGCATCCACGTCCGGATACTGCATCCAGATACTGCATCCAGATCTGGATACTGCATTTGCATCTGGATATTACATCCACATCTGGATATTACATCTGGATCCGGCTATTACATCCGCAACCAGATCCGGATGCTGCATCCAGATCTAGCTACTGCATCCAGATCCAGATACTGCATCCAGATCCAGCTACTGCATCCACATCTGGATACCACATCCAGATCCGGATCCTGCATCCATATCCAGATCCTGCATCCACATCCGGATACTGCATCCAGATCTGGATACTGCATCCAGATCCAAATACTTCATCCAGATCCGGATACTGCATCCAGATCCAGACACTGCATCCAGATCCAGACACTGCATCCAGACCGGGATGCTCCCTTGGGATAGGGGGGAGCACATTCCATGGTCACTCACCGCAGGCCCAGGGTGTCCCGGGGGTCCCTGGATTCCCGACGGTCCCGGCGGGCCCTGGGGGGGCAGCGGGGTTGGAATTGTCCCTGTGTCACCCCCGTGTCCCCGTGTCCCCCCCGGCACTCACCGCTTCGCCCTTGTCGCCTTTGCTGCCCTTCTGCCCCGGCAGCCCCGTCTCGCCCTGCCGAAGGGACGCGGTGATTCCCGGGAGCCGGGGAAATCCCGGAGCCGGGGAAAGCCGCCAGGTGCTGGGATCGCTGCCAGCGCCGGCTGCCAGCGAGATTCCCGACGGCGGGAAGGTGCCCGTGGGAACCTGTTCCCGGCTCCGGCTTCCGCTCACCTTGTCGCCGTCTTCTCCGGATGGGCCGGGAGGGCCTCCGGGACCCGGCAGCCCCACGGGCCCCTGGATGCCATCGTGTCCCGCCGGACCCATCGGACCCCTCTCGCCCTGCGGGCAGGGAATGGAGCTGGATGGGAGCTTCCCGGCTCTTCCCAAAAGCTCCTGACTCTTCCCGGCTGCTCCGGGTCATTCCTGGATGCTCCGGTTCGAGGACCCGGCACTTACCGGAGCGCCCTTCTCTCCCGTGGGACCGGGGGGACCCTGCGCCCCGCCGCGTCCCGGCATTCCGATGCCTCCGGCTGCTCCCGTAGGGCCTCGCTCGCCAGGAGAGCCCTGAGGGGGCACAGGGGCAGGACAACCCTGGGGATCCTTCTCCCTTTCCAAGGAATCCATTGGGATTTGGATCCCAAGGAGCACATGGAAAGGCAGGGGGGTGCAGCCACACAAATACCGGGATGCTCCATACTCACTGTGGGTCCCGGGGGGCCAGGGGGGCCTTCCCCGCCCTTGAGGCCGGCCGGACCCTGCGGGAATGCGGGAATGCGGGAATGCGGGTGAGGAAGGCGCCCGCGGGATGCTCCGCCGGCCGCATCCCGGCGCTCCGCTCACCGTCTCTCCCGGAGCGCCCCGCGGGCCCAGAAAGCCGCGTACGCCGGGAGGGCCGTTCTTCCCGGGAATGCCGGCGGGACCGGGGTCGCCCTGCAAGGGAAAAGGGAGCGGAAGCGGGTGGCTCCGGAGCCGATGCCGGCGGCCGCTCCCGGTGCGGATCCCACCTTGGCTCCTTCCCGGCCGGCGGCTCCGGGCAGCCCCTGCTCTCCCGGGGGACCGGGGGGACCCGGATGCCCCCTGTCTCCCACCGCTCCCGTCTCTCCGGATTTTCCCTAGGAGCAGAGAGCAGAGGCAGTGGTGCCGTGCCTATCCCATCCCATCCTCACGGAATTCCCGGCACGATGCCGCTCACCTGGGGTCCCACCACGCCGGCAGAGCCCGGCGGTCCCGTTTTCCCATGGAATCCCTGCGGAGGAGCGGATTAAGGCCTGGAAGCGTTGGCAGAGCCATGGGATGGGCAGGGAAAAGTAGGGACTCACCGGCTCTCCGCGCTGCCCCGGGTGTCCCGGCAAGCCATCCTTCCCAGCGGGACCCTGTGGAGATGGAATGGGATGAGCAGGGCCCAGAGGATCCCAGGAGCTTTGGCACCGGTGCCGGAATCGGCGCCTTCGGCTCCACGGTGCCACTTACGGGTGGCCCTTTGGTGCCAGGGAATCCGTTGGGGCCCTGGGGACCCTGTGGACCCTGTGGAGGGAGGGAAGAGCCCGTGGGAAGCAGTTTGGAGCATGGAATGGTCAGAAATCCCAGCATCCTGCTTCCCGGGCCTGCATTCCTGCAGCCTGGCCCTGCATCCCAGCATCCACTTCCCAGCCCCTCATCCCAGCATTCTGATTCCCAGTACTGCATCCCTGCAGCCTGGCCCCTCATCCCAGCAGCCTGCATCCTATCATCCCAGCCCCTCATCCCAGTATCCTTCCTCCCAGTCCTATGTCCCTTCATCCTGGCCCCACATCCCAGCATTCTGATTCCAGTCCCGCATCCTAACCCCTCAACCCCACATCCTGCTTCCCAGTCCTGCATCCCAGCATCCACTTCCCAGCATCCTGCACCCCAGTCCCTCATCCCATCATTCCGATTCCCAGTCCTGCATCCCTGCACCCCAGCCCCTCATCCCAGCATTCTGATTCCCAGTCCTACATCCCGGCCACTCATCCCAGCATCCTGTATCCCAGTCCTGCATCCCAGCCACTCATCCCAGCATTCTGATTCCCAGTCTTGCATCCTGCACCCCAGTCCCTCATCCCAGCATCCTGTATCTCAGTCTTGCATCCTGCATCCCAGCCCCTCATCCCAGCATCCTGTATCCCAGTCTTGCATCCTGCATCCTAGCCCCTCATCCCAGCATCCTCCTTCCCAGTCCTGCATCCTGACCCCCACATCCCGTCTCCCAACCACTCACCTTCTCCCCGGTGGCACCGGGGGCTCCGTCATGTCCCGCGTGGCCCTGGGAGGAGAGGGGAGGATAAAGGGGGGGTCTGGAGGGGGCAGATTCCGGATCCGGATACCCTGGGAAGGGGTCACGTGACCGGGAACACTTACCTTGGGTCCGGGTGCCCCCGTGGCTCCGGGCAGCCCCCGCTCTCCCGGCAGGCCCTGGGCAGAGAGTGGCATCAGGCGATGGGACAAGTACAGCCGGATTCCATGGAATACCGGCCCCGGGGTGGATTCCATGGGATACCGGTGCCGGGATGGATGCCATGGGATACAGCGACCCCCAAGCCGGGTGTCTTGGGACACGGGGTGGGAACTTTTGGCTTGGTTGCCAGGGGAAACAACAGGTACCAGGTTGCCATGGGGTACAACAGGTCCTGGAGGGGTTGCCGTGGGATACAGGCAACTCCCTGGGGCGGTAGCCATGGCTACAGCCGGTCCTGGGATGGTTGCCATGGGATATGGCCAGTTCCAGGGTGGTTGCCATGGGATACACTGGTCCCAGGGCAGTTGTCACAGGATACAGGTGGTCCCAGGGTGGTTGCCATGGGATACTCTGGTCCCAGGGCGCTTGCCATGGGATACAGGTGGTCCCAGGGCGGATACACTGGTCCCAGGGCTGTTTCCATGGGATACACTGGTCCCAGGGCAGTTGCCATGGGATACTCTGGTCCCAGGGCAGTTGCCACGGGATATACTGGTCCCAGGGCAGTTGTCACAGGATACAGGTGGTCCCAGGGCGGTTGCCATGGGATACTCTGGTCCCAGGGCAGTTGCCATGGGATACACTGGTCCCAGGGTGGTTGCCATGGGATATAGGTGGTCCCAGGGCGGTTGTCATGGGATACAGGTGGTCCCAGGGCAGTTGCCATGGGATACAGGTGGTCCCAGGGCGGATACACTGGTCCCAGGGCTGTTTCCATGGGATAAACTGGTCCCAGGGCAGTTGCCATGGGATACAGGTGGTCCCAGGGCAGTTGCCACGGGATGCAGAGGTCGCGGTGCGGTTGCCACGGGTTACAGCAGACCCAGGGTGGCCCCCGTGGGTCTGGGGGTCGTGGGGGGCTCACCGGGGGTCCCCGCTGTCCTGTCTGCCCGGCCTGGCCAGCCTTGCCCTGCGGGAGCGAGAGATGGAGGGGCAGGAACAGCCGCCGAGCACCCACATCCTCCCCACACCCCATGCAGGGATGGGGAATCTGGGAATCTGGAGCCAGGAATGGGGATGCCGGGGCCCCTCCGCTGGCTCCCAGCTCCTTCCTGGCTCCTGGGACAGGGATGCGGGCAGGAGGAGGGGATCCATGGGGAATAAGGGGTAGGATTCAGGAGATCCATGGGGGAATAGGAGGCAGGATGCAGGGGATCCATGGGGGAATAGGAGGCAGGATGCAGGGGATCCATGGGGGAATAGGAGGCAGGATGGAGGGGATCCATGGGGGAATAGGGGACAGGATTCAGGAGATCCATGGGGGAATAGGGGGCAGGATGAGGGGACCCATGGGAGAACTGGGGGCAGGATGCAGGGGATCCATAGGAGAATATAGGGGGCAAGATGAGGGGACTCATGGAGGGTTGGGGTGACTGGGGCAGGATGCAGGGACCCATAGGGGCAGTGGGGCAGGAGCAGGGCACGACAGGACTCACCCTCTTGCCTTTCTCTCCCGCCAGCCCCACGGCGCCTGGGAAGCCAGTGGAGCCCTATGGAAAAATGGGAGATGAGGAGAAGGAGGGGGCACAAGCTGCAACCAGGGGCTGGGAAGAACCAGCGGAGACCCCCCCACCACCACTCACCTTGGGGCCCTGGCGTCCGGGGTAGCCGGGGAGCCCAGGGAGGCCCAACTTTCCCTATGGGAAACGGGAGCTGAGCGGCGGAGCAGGGATGCGCCGTGGGGCAAGTGCAGGGGGGGGCCCAGGCACCCACCTTGTCTCCGGCGGGACCGGCAGCTCCTGCGTCACCCACGGGACCCGTCTGTCCCTTGGGTCCCTCGGGACCGTCCTCGCCCCGGGAGCCCAGGGGACCCTGATCGCCCTGCAACAACACGGAGAGGAGGAAGGGTGTGGAATTGCATCCCCCCGGGTGGGAATGCAACCCACGGGTGGAAATGCAACCCCATGGGTGGAAATGCAACCTCTCCTCACTGGAAATGCAACCCCTCGAGTGGGAATGCAACCCCCCGGGTGGGAATGCACTCCTTCCCAGGTGGAAATGCACCCCCTCCCGAGTGGAAATGCAACCCCTCCCAGCTGGAAATGCAACCCCACGGATGGAAATGCAACCGCACAAGTGGAAATGCAACCCACGGATGGAAATGCAACCCCACAGGTGGAAATGCAACCCCTCCCAGGTGGAAATGCAACCCCACACGTGGAAATGCAACCCCCGGGTGGAAATGCACTCCTTCCCAGGTGGAAATGCACCCCCTCCCGAGTGGAAATGCAACCCCTCCCAGCTGGAAATGCAACCCCACAGGTGGAAATGCACCCCATTGGTGGAAATGCAACCCCCCGAGTGGAAATGCAAACCCATGAGTGGAAATGCACCCCTCTCCTGGTTGGAAATGCAACCCCTCCCAAGTGGAAATTCACCCCCTCCTGGGTGGAAATGCAACCCCCCGAGTGGAAATGCAACCCCATGGATGGAAATGCACCCCTTTTCGGGTGGAAATGCACCCCATTGGTGGCAATGCACCCCCTCCCTGCACTTACCCTGTCCCCCTTGGGACCCATGTCCCCCTTGAAGCCAGGGAATCCGTCTTCTCCCTGGAATTGGGTGCAGGTCGGGGGGGCCGGGAAGGGCTGAGCCCCATGGAAGGGGGGGCCCCCATATCTGCCCCCCTGGCGCCCCTCACCTGCTCCCCCTTGTTGCCCTTGAGGCCGCGGGCTCCGAAGGCTCCCTGTGGGGATGCAGAGGGATATAGGGGCATCCCGATGGGAATTGGGGACCCCCTGGAGCAGGACCCCGCTCACCTTCACCCCGCGCGGTCCTGGGTAGCCAATGGGCCCGGGGGCACCTTCAGGGCCCTGGGGACAGAGAGTGTCGGCAGAGCTGGGAATGGCCCCATCCCGGAACGCTCCGAGCCCTTCCCGGCTCCTACCTGCAGCCCCTTCTCTCCAGCTGGTCCCTCTCGGCCAGGATGACCCTGTAGGGATGTGGGAATGCTGAGTCCCCCCCCGGCAATCCCCGCTCCCATTGGGATCGCAGGATCCCCCCTCCCCACAGCTACTCACCGGGGGCCCATCCGCTCCGGCAGCGCCCGACATTCCCGGTGGCCCCGGTGGCCCCTGGGAAGAGTGGGAGGAAATTTGGGGATCACATGGAGCCCCCCATAACTCCCCAATCCCCCCTGCATCCCACTCACCTTGTCCCCCGGCAGCCCCACGGGACCCTGGGGGCCTGGCAGCCCCTGTGGGAGAAGGGATGCACGGAGAGGCTGGAATGGGATCGGGAAAGCGGCCGAGCTCCCCATCCCGGGGGGCTGCCTCCCGCTACCTGCGTGCCGGGGTTGCCCTGTTGTCCCGGGGGTCCCGGTTCCCCATGGATCCCCTGCGGAGGGCAGAGAGATCCCGTCATCGGGGCGGCAGATCCGCCCGGAGCCGCGGCCGCATCCCGGAGCAGCAGAGCCGTATCCTGATCCCACTGCATCCTGCATCCCATGGCATTGCATCCCACGACATTGCATCTCACTGAATCCCGCAACATTACATCATCCCGCATCCCACTGCGTCCTGTATTCTGCTGCATTGCATCCCGCAACATTGCATCCCACTGCATCCTGCATCCTGCAGCATTGGATCCCACTGCATCCCGCATCCCACAACACCGCATCCCACTGCATCCCATGGCATTACATCCCACTGCATCCCACGGCATTGCATTATCCTGCATCCCACTGCATCCTGTATTCTGCTGCATTGCATCCCACGTCATTGGATCCCTCTGCATCCTGCATCCTGCAGCATTGGATCCCACTGCATCCCACTGCATCCCGCAATATCACATCCCACTGCAACCTGTGGCATTGCATCCCACTGCATCCCGCATCCTGTGGCATTGCACCCCATTGCACCTCACATCCCACAGTATTGCATTCCACTGCATCCCGTAGCACTGCATCCCACCGCATCCTGCCTGCTCCATCCCCAGCTCCCGCAACGCTCCATCCTGCAGCACTGCATCCCACCTGTTGCATTCCCGATCCCACCCCTGTGCCATCCATGAGCATCCTGCTTCCACGGATGCTCCCGCTCCCACCCACCGCGCTGCCCTCAGGTCCGGGAGCTCCGTCGATGCCTCCAGCACCCTGCGGAGTGAGGAAGGAGGATCAGGACCAGGGAAGGAATCCTCGGAGCGCAAGGATGGTTGGAGGACGGATGTCTCCTACCGGCGGTCCCGGTGGTCCGGGGGAGCCACGCGATCCGGTCGGACCTCGCATGCCCTAGGACCGGGGATGGGAGGGTTGGTGAGCCCGGATCACTCCCGGGAAGCTCCCGGGAAGCTCCTGGAGAGGCCGGCACGCGGCCCGGCTCTTCCTGGCGGGACACTCACCGCTTCTCCAGGCTGCCCGCGGGGTCCCGGGAGCCCGTCAGGGCCCTGCAGGAGACGGGGCAGAGCTGAGCGGATCCGCTGGATCCCCCTGGATCTCCAGGTGCAGAGCCAAGTGTCTCCCCCAGATTCCCCTGGATCCCCCTCAATGGAGCTGAGTGGATCTGCTGGATCCCCCTGGATCTCCTCCAGGTGCAGAGCCAAGTGCCTCCCCCCGGATCCCCCTGGATCCCCCTAGATCCTCCCAATGGAGCTGAGCAGATCCACTGGATCCCCCTGGATCTCCCCTAGGTGCAGAACCAAGTGCCTCCCCTTGGATCCCCCTGGATCTCCCTCAATGGAGCTGAGTGGATCTGCTGGATCCACCTGGATCTCCTCCAGGCTCAGAGCCAAGTGTCTCCACCTGGATACCCCTGAATCCCCCTAGATCCTCCCAATGGAGCTGAGTGGATCCCCCCAGATCCCTCTGGATCTCCCCCAGGTGCAGAGCCAAGTGCCTCCCCCTGGATCCCCCGGATTCCCCTGGATCTCCCCTCTGGAGTTGAGCAGATACCCCCAAATCTTCCTGGATCTCCCCCAGGCTCAAAGCCAAGTGTCTCCCCATGGATCCCCACGGATCCCCCCACATCCCCCTCCGGAGCTGAGCGCATCCCCTCGGATCTCCCCTCCCCTCCACGTCCCCGCTCACCTGGGGGCCCCGGCGTCCGGGGGGCCCCGGCGTCCCCGGCTGCCCCACGTCGCCCTGCGGCAGAGGGGGGGTGAGGGTCGGCGCGGGGGGCTCCGGCGCTCCGGCGCATGCCATGGGATGCAGCGGGATGCGACGTTGCGGGATGCAATTCCATGGGATGCGCTGCCGGCCCCACTCACCCGCCGGCCCTTCTCTCCCGGGAGCCCCGGGAGCCCCGCGAAGCCTCTGTCACCCTGGGGGGGACACGGGGGCATCAGGATCATTGGAGTGGGGCAGGGGGGGCCCAGGCGTCCGGGCTCTGCCCCCCACCCCGCTGTCACATCCCGGATGATGCCGCAAACAGGAGACCTTGGGTCCGGTGTCACCCGGGAGGCCCCGGGCACCGTCGGCTCCTGCTCGGCCCTGGAAGAGATGAGGATGGGATGGGGATGGAGAAGGGAATGAGGAGGAGGATGGGGTGGAGAGGAGGTGAGGATGGGGATGGGGTGGAGAAAGGGATGGGAATAGGGAATGAGATGGGATGGGGACATCATGTGGACAGAGATCTGAGTAAGGATGGGATGGGATGGGATGGGATGGGATGGACCCAGGGATTGGGATGGGATGGACTCAGGGATTGGGATGGGATGGGATGGGATAGGATGGGATGGGAAGGGAAGGGAAGGGAAGTGATGGGATGGAGCCAGGGATTGGGATGGGATGGGATGGGATGGACCTAGGGATTGGGATGAGAATGGGACAGGATGGGTTGGAGCCAGGGATTGGGATGGGATGGGGAAAGAGATTGGGATGAGGATGGGATAGGATGGGATGGGATGGGATGGGACGGGACAGGACAGGACGGGATGGGACGGGATGGGACAGGATGGGATGGAGCCAGGGATTGGGATGGGATGGGGAAAGAGATTGGGATGAGGATGAGACAGGATGGGATGGGACGGGACGGGACGGGACAGGACAGGACGGGATGGGACGGGATGGGACAGGATGGGATAGGATGGAGCCAGGAATTGGGACGGGATGGGGACAGGGGTGCCCCAGCTCCAGCAGGTGAAATCCTGGCTCTGGCAGGTGAAATCCCGGCTCCGACACTCACCCGCCGTCCCGGCTTCCCCGGCGGCCCCTGAGGTCCGGGCGGCCCCCGGGGGCCCTGCGGAGAGACGGGAATCGTCCGGATGCTGGGGGGGCGGGAGGCACCTCGGACCCCCCCTCCAAATCCGTCCCGGCCGGACTCACCTGAGGCCCCAGGTCTCCAGCATCTCCTTTCAAGCCGGGATGTCCCGGGAGCCCCTGGGGAAGGGGACACGGGGGATCCGCTATGGAAAAGGTCCCAGGGGGATGGAGGATATTGGAGGGTAGGGGGGAACTCACCAGCGGTCCCGGGCGGCCGGTGAGACCCATGGGGCCTGGGGGGCCCTTCATGGAGAGCTGGGGAGACACCGGGATGTCAGGGATGTCCCGAGGGATTCAGGGATGTCCCGAGGGATTCGGGAATGTCCCAGGGGGATCAGGGATGTCCCAGGGGGATCAGGGATGTCCCCAGGAGGGGACCCATCCGCAGGGTCCTCACCTTGGCCTGCTGCAGGATGGCCTGAGCCTGGGCCTCTTGGAAGGAGACAGAGGGGCCCTTGAGGGCATCCCCGCCAAACTGGAACTGGGAATGGGAATGGGAATGGGGGGCACTGTGAGGAGGCAGGGGGAACAGCCCCTTACCTGCCCCCCCCGCAGGCTCCCATTCCCATGGATCCATCCCTACCGGCAGCATCAAGGTGGTCCCAGGGGGGCCGCGCATCCCCTCGGCTCCCGGGATTCCCGGCCGTCCCACGGGACCCTGGTTGGGAAGAAGGGGGATAATATGGGAAGGGGAGGCATCAGCATCCCAATGTGCTCCAGCTGCGCTCCCCTCCCCATGTTGCTCCCTACCGGCTCCCCGGGATCCCCCGGCTCTCCCGGTGGTCCCGGTGCTCCCGACGGCCCCGGATCCCCCTGCAAAGGAGGTAACGAATGGGGTGTCAGTGCAACCCCACCCCAGCACCCGACTTTTCCCCCCCATCCCGGCCATTCCTCACCGCAGCACCCGGGGGTCCCGGCGGCCCCTGGAATCGGCGGCCCTGGGGGAGAAGAGGGTGAGAGCGGAGGGTCCCGGTGCCCCCCGGCTGCAGCAGCGCTGGGGGCTGCAATGGGGGGCTGCAATGGGGGCTGCAATGGGGGTTGCAATAGGGGCTGCAAGGGGGGGATGGAATGGGGGGGGCTGCAATGGGGGGCTGCAAGGGGGGGATGGAATGGGGGGGCTGCAAGGGGGGGATGGAATGGGGGGCTGCAATGGGGAGGTTGCAATGGGGGCTGCAATGGGGGTTGCAAAGGGGGCTGCAAGGAGGGGATTGAATGGGGGGCTGCAATTGGGGGGGCTGCAATGGGGGCTGCAATGGGGGATGGAATGGGGGGGCTGCAATTGGGGGGGGATGCAATGGGGGTTGCAATGGGGGCTGCAAGGGGGGATGGAATGGGGGGGCTGTGATTGGGGGGGCTGCAATGGGGGTTGCAATGGGGGCTGCGGGGGGGGCTGCAAGGGGGACTGCAATTGGGGGGCTGCAATGGGGGCTGCAATGGGGTGATGCAGTGGAGGTGCTGCAATGGGGGGGCTGCAATGGGGAGATTGCAATGGGGGCAGTGCAGTGGGGAAGTTGCAATGGGGGCTGCAATGGGGGCTGCAATGGGGGTGATGCAGTGGGGGGATCTGCAATGAGGGGGCTCCAATGGGGGCTGCAAAGGCGGGGGGGCTGCAAAGGGGGCCTGAAATGGGAGGATGTGCAATGAGGGGGGTGCAATGGGGGGGCTGTAATTGGGGTCTGCAGTGGGGGGGGTCTGCAATGGGGTGATGCAATGGGGGCTTGCAATGGGGGGCTGCAAAGGGGGGGTGGTGCAATGGGGGGGTCTGCAATAGGGTTCTTAAATGGGGGGGGGGTTGCCCCAGGGGGACAATTGCAATAAGAGGGGTTCGTTGTGGGGGGGCGTCCCGCTCACCGGCTCCACAACAGCCGCTTCTCCCTTCTCGCCCTTCGCTCCCTTGAGCCCGGGTTCCTGCAGGACAGGGCGGCCGGGGGCTCTTCCCGCTTCCCATGCGGATCCGGCCCCGTGGCCCCCCCGCCAACCCCCCCACGCTCACCTGCGCTGCCCGCTCGGCCCATCCGTCCCCCTCGGAGCCGGGCGGCAGCTCCGCGCTGCCCGCATCCCGCTCGGCACCTGCCGGATCCCAGGGATGCTCCGGATCTGCCGCCCAGCCCGGATCACGGCCACGCGGAGCTGAGGTGCCGGCCAGGGGGATGCTCCGCTCCGCATCCACGGGGATCATCTGCTCCCCATCCACCAGGATTCTCCGGTCCCCATCCTCCAGGATGCTCTGCTCCCCATCCGCCGGGATCTTCTGCTCCTCATCCTCCAGGATGCTCCGCTCCCTATCCGCCGGGATCCTCTTCTCCCCATCCTCCAGGATGCTCTGCTCCCCATCCACTGGGATGCTCCGCTCTCCATCCATTAGGATTCTCCGCTCCCCATCCTCCAGGATGCTCCGCTCCTCGGAGCGGGTCGGCGCCACCGGGATGGCCTTGGATGAGAGGTGCAGGATGGGGCCGGGGGAGTCCCGTGCCAGCCCCCATTCCCCATTCTCTGCTTCCAGGCTTGGAGCGGTGCCGTTCCCGGGAATGCCGGCTGTTCTCCGGCCCCTCCAGGCCAAGCCTGACTCATCGGCCGGAGGGGCCGCCCTTGGCTCCGCACCGGCCCCAGCTGCACCCGGACGCGGCCAGCGGAGCCGCCGACGCTGCCGGAGCAAGGCCCGGGAAGCAGGAGTTGCTTCCTGGAGCGGGAAAGCTCCCTGTACCGCGCTCGGCTCCGGGATGCTCCCAATGGATCAGCCATGCTCTACCTGGCTGGTGGTGGCAGAGGGATGTGGCCGCTCCAGCGGCTCCGACACCTCCGGCTGCTCCAGCGGCTCCGGCTGCTCCAGCGGCTCCGGCTCCTCCGGCAGCTCCTTGTTCCTCCTCTTCTTGCCCTTGCGCTTCCCTTTCCCCTTGCCCTTCCTGCCCCTGCGCCGGGGGGCGGCCGTGGCCACGGGGTCGCTCTGCACCGAGGGGTGACACCGAGGGGTGACACCGAGGGGTGACACCGGCATCCGGGGCTCCGCCGCAGCCCAGGGGGTCGGATCCCGGTGTCCCCCCGCCGTGTCCCCTCACCTACCTCCTCCGGGAAGGGGGCGGCGAGCGGGAAGAGCAGCGGGCGGTCGCAGTCGGGCATGTGGCGCTCGCAATAGGAACGAGCGGCCGCCGGGTCGGCCACCAGCAGCAGCTGCTGCACGTCACCCTGTGGGACCACGGGGTGAGGGCACGGGGACAGCGGAGGGGACAGCGGAGGGACGGGGACGGCGGAGGGGACAGGGGCGGCAGAGGGGACGGGGACAGCGGAGGGGACAGTGGAGGGGACGGGGACGGCGGAGGGGACGGCGGAGGGACGGGGACGGCGGAGGGACGGGGGCGGCAGAGGGGACGGGGACAGCGGAGGGGACAGCGGAGGGACGGGGAAGGTAGAGGGGACGGGGACAGCGGAGGGGACAGCGGAGGGACGGGGACGGAGGAGGGACGGGGGCGGCAGAGGGGACGGGGACAGTGGAGGGGAGGGGACAGTGGAGGGGACGGGGACAGCGGAGGGGACAGCGGAGGGGACAGCGGAGGGGACGGGGACGGAGGAGGGGACGGGGGCGGCAGAGGGGACGGGGACAGCGGAGGGGAGGGGACAGCGGAGGGGACGGGGATGGCAGAGGGGACGGGGACAGCGGAGGGGAGGGGACAGTGGAGGGGACGGGAACAGCGGAGGGGACAGTGGAGGGGTCGGGGACGGCGGAGGGGAGGGGACAGTGGAGGGGAGGGGACAGTGGAGGGGACAGCGGAGGGGACAGCGGAGGGGACGGGGACGGAGGAGGGGACGGGGACGGCGGAGGGGACAGCGGAGGGACGGGGACAGCGGAGGGGACAGGGGAGGGGACGGGGGCGGCAGAGGGGAGGGGACAGGGGAGGGGACGGGGACAGCGGAGGGGACAGCGAAGGGGACGGCGGAGGGGACTAGGACGGCGGAGAGGAGGGGACAGTGGAGGGGACGGCAACGGTGGAGGGGACAGTGGAGGGGAAGGGGACAGCGGAGGGGTCGGGGACGGCAGAGGGGACGGGGACAGGGGAGGGGACGGGGACGGGGACGGGGACAGCGGAGGGGACAGGGACGGGGCGCCGGCTGCGGCTCTGCCTGCGGTGCAGGGTGCCCGGTCTGTGCTGGGCACCGAGCGGGATCCGTGCACGGCTCCAAGATCCATGCACGGTGCCAAGCAGGATCCATGCACAGTCCCAATCAGGATCCGTGCACGATCCCGAGCAGGATCTGTGCACAATCCCGAGCAGGCTCCATGCACAATCCCGAGCAGGATTCGTGCACAATCTGGAGCAGGATCCGTGCACAATCTGGAGCAGGATCCGTGCATGATCCCAAGCAGCATCCATGCACAATCCCAAGCAGGATCCGTGCACGATCCCGAGCAGGATCCATGCACAATCCCAAGCAGGATCCGTGCACGATTCCGAGCAGGATCTGTGCACATTGCTGCGCAGGATCCACGCACAATCCCGAGCAGGCTCCATGCACAATCCCGAGCAGGATTCGTGCACAATCTGGAGCAGGATCCGTGCACAATCTGGAGCAGGATCCGTACATGATCCCAAGCAGGATCCGTGCACAATCCCGAGCAGGATCCGTGCACGATCCCGAGCAGCATCCGTGCACAATCCCGAGCAGGATCCGTGCACGATCCCGAGCAGGATCTGTGCACAATCCCGAGCAGGCTCCATGCACAATCCCGAGCAGGCTCCATGCACAATCCGGAGCAGGATCCGTGCACATTCCAAGTAGGATCCACGCACAATCCCGAGCAGGCTCCACGCACAATCCGGAGCAGGATCCGTGCACATTCCAAGCAGCTCCAGCACAGCAGGGGCCATGGCCTGGCCACCCCCTCAGCTGCCCCACAGCTCTGGGCACAAACGCAGCCTTGTCCAGGGCCCGCTGCTGGCATCGGCTCTGTCCCCAAGCGCCCCTTTGTCCCCTGGCACCCGCAGCGGGGGGACACAGGGGACACCCACCTCGAACACGTCCTGGTCGGGCCATCGTGCCCCAAACAGCGTCACCCCACGGGTGCTGACGCGGGGCCGGGGTCCCCGCTCGAGGGGCAGCGTCCGCGCGGGGCCGCAGTCCAGCAGCAGCGTCACCGTCGCGCCCTGCACGGCCAGCGCCACCCGGTGCCACCTGCGCGCGTGGGGACAAGGGGCTCAGCGCGCGTGTCCCCCCCCCGCGTGTCCCCTCGTGTCCTGCGTGTGGCGCTCACCGCCCGTCGGACAGATCCACGCCGCGGAACACGGGGTATCCCGGCGGCTCCGGCTTCCCGTGCTGGTCCTCGTAGAGGAAAACGGGAGAGCGGCCGAGCTCCAGCCCCAGCTGCGGCTCCCCGCGCTCGTCGTGCACCGTGAGCAGGAAGGCCTGGGAGCCCCGGAGCGCCCGCACCGTGGCCAGCAGCGAGAAATCCTCCGGGAAGGGGCCGTCTGCCGGCGGGAGAGACCGGGATGGCGGCGCGAGCGCGGATCGGCAGCCCGGGATGCGGGAGGAATCGTTCCCCCAGGAGCAGCTCTGCATCCCGGGATACGGGAGGAATCATCCTCCCAGGAGCATCTCTGCATCCCGGGATGCAGGAGGCATCATCCCTCCAGGAGCAGCTCTGCATCCCGGGATGCAGGAGGCATCATCCCTCCAGGAGCAGCTCTGCATCCCGGGATGCAGGAGGCATCATTCCCCTCCAGGAGCACGTCTATATCTCAGGATGCCTTGACTCCCAGGAGCAGCTCTGCATCCCGGGATGCAGGAGGAATCACCTCCCAGGAGCATCTCTACATCCCGGGACGCAGGAGGCATCATTCCCCCAGGAGCAGCTCTGCATCCCGGGATGCAGGAGGCATCATCCCTCCAGGAGCATCTCTGCATCCTGGGATGCAGGAGGAATCATCCCCACCAGGAGCAGCTCTGCATCCCGGGATGCAGGAGGAATCATCCCCTCCAGGAGCAGCTCTATATCCCAGGGTGCATTGACCCCCAGCAGCAGCTCTGCATCCCGGGATGCAGGAGGCATCATCCCTCCAGGAGCAGCTCTGCATCCCAGGATGCAGGAGGCATCATTCCCTCCAGGAGCAGCTCTGCATCCCGGGATGCAGGAGGAATCACCTCCCAGGAGCATCTCTGCATCCCGGGATGCAGAAGGCATCATTCCCCCAGGAGCAGCTCTGCATCCCGGGATGCAGGAGGCATCATCCCTCCAGGAGCAGCTCTGAATCCCGGGATGCAGGAGGAATCACCCCCCCAGGAGCAGCTCTGCATCCCGGGATGCAGGAGGAATCACCTCCCAGGAGCATCTCTGCATCCCGGGATGCGGGAGGCATCATCCCCTCCAGGAGCAGCTCTGCATCCCGGGATGCAGGTGACATAATCCCCACCAGGAGCAGCAATATGTCCCGGGATGAAGGAGGCATCATCCCTCCAGGAGCATCTCTGCATCCCGGGATGCAGGAGGCATCATCCCCTCCAGGAGCACGTCTATATCTCAGGATGCCTTGACTCCCAGGAGCATCTCTGCATCCCGGGATGCAGGAGGAATCACCTCCCAGGAGCATCTCTGCATCCCGGGATGCAGGAGGCATCATCCCCACCAGGAGCACCTCTGCATCCCGGGATGCAGGAGGCATCATCCCCCCAGGAGCAGCTCTGCATCCCGGGATGCAGGAGGAATCATTGCCCTCCAGGAGTAGCTCTGTATTCCAGGATGCATTGACCCCCAGGAGCAGCTCTGCATCCCGGGATGCGGGAGGCATCATCCCCTCAGTCTCAAGGGCATTCCCAGGGATAGCTCGGATCCCCCTCCCGGATCAGCCCCCCGCAATGCCTCCCATCCCGCCTCGGGAGACCTGGGAAGAGCAGCGTGGTGGGGACGCTGATCCGGCTGCGGTTGTCCCGCAGGATGCCAGCCGTCGACCGGTGGACCTGCTGCAGGGGCTGGGGCTGCGGCACGGCCGGCCCGGTG
>NW_028290115.1:0-39540 GCF_059628265.1 Tinamus guttatus
AGCAGCCCGTTGGTGCTAGTATGGAGTCAGGGGATGGATGAAGCGGAGGAGCCCCGTTTGGAGTGAGGCTGCAAAGGGCATGCCAAGGGAAAGTGTTCTGCTGTGCCAAGACTCGTGCTGCGCACGCTTTGTGGTTGGAGTGAGAAACAGGTTCCTTGGTGTTTTCTGCGAAACGCTTTAGCAGCCCGTTGGTGCTAGTATGGAGTCAGGGGATGGATGAAGCGGAGAGGCCCCGTTTGGAGTGAGGCTGCAAAGGGCATGCCAAGGGAAAGTGTTCTGCTGTGCCAAGACTCGTGCTGTGCACGCTTTGTGGTTGGAGTGAGAAACAGGTTCCTTGGTGTTTTCTGCGAAACGCTTTAGCAGCCCGTTGGTGCTAGTATGGAGTCAGGGGATGGATGAAGCGGAGAGCCCCGTTTGGAGTGAGGCTGCAAAGGGCATGCCAAGGGAAGTGTTCTGCTGTGCCAAGACTCGTGCTGCGCACGCTTTGTGGTTGGCGTGAGAAACAGGTTCCTTGGTGTTTTCTGCGAAACGCTTTAGCAGGCCGTTGGTGCTAGTATGGCGTCAGGGGATGGATGAAGCGGAGAGCCCCGTTTGGAGTGAGGCTGCAAAGGGCATGCCAAGGGAAGTGTTCTGCTGTGCCAAGACTCGTGCTGCGCACGCTTTGTGGTTGGCGTGAGAAACAGGTTCCTTGGTGTTTTCTGCGAAACGCTTTAGCAGCCCGTTGGTGCTAGTATGGAGTCAGGGGATGGATGAAGCGGAGAGCCCCGTTTGGAGTGAGGCTGCAAAGGGCATGCCAAGGGAAGTGTTCTGCTGTGCCAAGACTCGTGCTGCGCACGCTTTGGGGTTGGAGTGAGAAACAGGTTCCTTGGTGTTTTCTGCGAAACGCTTTAGCAGCCCGTTGGTGCTAGTATGGAGTCAGGGGATGGATGAAGCGGAGAGCCCCGTTTGGAGTGAGGCTGCAAAGGGCATGCCAAGGGAAGTGTTCTGCTGTGCCAAGACTCGTGCTGCGCACGCTTTGTGGTTGGAGTGAGAAACAGGTTCCTTGGTGTTTTCTGCGAAACGCTGTAGCAGCCCGTTGGTGCTAGTATGGCGTCAGGGGATGGATGAAGCGGAGAGCCCCGTTTGGAGTGAGGCTGCAAAGGGCATGCCAAGGGAAGTGTTCTGCTGTGCCAAGACTCGTGCTGCGCACGCTTTGTGGTTGGCGTGAGAAACAGGTTCCTTGGTGTTTTCTGCGAAACGCTTTAGCAGGCCGTTGGTGCTAGTATGGCGTCAGGGGATGGATGAAGCGGAGAGCCCCGTTTGGAGTGAGGCTGCAAAGGGCATGCCAAGGGAAGTGTTCTGCTGTGCCAAGACTCGTGCTGCGCACGCTTTGTGGTTGGCGTGAGAAACAGGTTCCTTGGTGTTTTCTGCGAAACGCTTTAGCAGCCCGTTGGTGCTAGTATGGAGTTAGGGGCTGGATGAAGCGGAGAGCCCCGTTTGGAGTGAGGCTGCAAAGGGCATGCCAAGGGAAGTGTTCTGCTGTGCCAAGACTCGTGCTGCGCACGCTTTGTGGTTGGAGTGAGAAACAGGTTCCTTGGTGTTTTCTGCGAAACGCTGTAGCAGCCCGTTGGTGCTAGTATGGAGTCAGGGGCTGGATGAAGTGGAGAGCCCCGTTTGGAGTGAGGCTGCAAAGGGCATGCCAAGGGAAGTGTTCTGCTGTGCCAAGACTCGTGCTGCGCACGCTTTGTGGTTGGAGTGAGAAACAGGTTCCTTGGTGTTTTCTGCGAAACGCTTTAGCAGCCCGTTGGTGCTAGTATGGAGTCAGGGGATGGATGAAGCGGAGAGCCCCGTTTGGAGTGAGGCTGCAAAGGGCATGCCAAGGGAAGTGTTCTGCTGTGCCAAGACTCGTGCTGCGCACGCTTTGTGGTTGGAGTGAGAAACAGGTTCCTTGGTGTTTTCTGCGAAACGCTTTAGCAGGCCGTTGGTGCTAGTATGGAGTCAGGGGCTGGATGAAGCGGAGAGCCCCGTTTGGAGTGAGGCTGCAAAGGGCATGCCAAGGGAAGTGTTCTGCTGTGCCAAGACTCGTGCTGCGCACGCTTTGTGGTTGGAGTGAGAAACAGGTTCCTTGGTGTTTTCTGCGAAACGCTTTAGCAGCCCGTTGGTGCTAGTATGGAGTCAGGGGATGGATGAAGCGGAGAGCCCCGTTTGGAGTGAGGCAGCAAAGGGCATGCCAAGGGAAGTGTTCTGCTGTGCCAAGACTCGTGCTGCGCACGCTTTGTGGTTGGAGTGAGAAACAGGTTCCTTGGTGTTTTCTGCGAAACGCTTTAGCAGCCCGTTGGTGCTAGTATGGAGTCAGGGGCTGGATGAAGCGGAGAGCCCCGTTTGGAGTGAGGCTGCAAAGGGCATGCCAAGGGAAGTGTTCTGCTGTGCCAAGACTCGTGCTGCGCACGCTTTGTGGTTGGCGTGAGAAACAGGTTCCTTGGTGTTTTCTGCGAAACGCTTTAGCAGCCCGTTGGTGCTAGTATGGAGTCAGGGGATGGATGAAGCGGAGAGCCCCGTTTGGAGTGAGGCTGCAAAGAGCATGCCAAGGGAAGTGTTCTGCTGTGCCAAGACTCGTGCTGCGCACGCTTTGTGGTTGGCGTGAGAAACAGGTTCCTTGGTGTTTTCTGCGAAACGCTTTAGCAGGCCGTTGGTGCTAGTATGGAGTCAGGGGATGAATGAAGCGGAGAGCCCCGTTTGGAGTGAGGCTGCAAAGGACATGCCAAGGGAAGTGTTCTGCTGTGCCAAGACTCGTGCTGCGCACGCTTTGTGGTTGGCGTGAGAAACAGGTTCCTTGGTGTTTTCTGCGAAACGCTTTAGCAGGCCGTTGGTGCTAGTATGGAGTCAGGGGATGGATGAAGCGGAGAGCCCCGTTTGGAGTGAGGCTGCAAAGGGCATGCCAAGGGAAGTGTTCTGCTGTGCCAAGACTCGTGCTGCGCACGCTTTGTGGTTGGAGTGAGAAACAGGTTCCTTGGTGTTTTCTGCGAAACGCTTTAGCAGCCCGTTGGTGCTAGTATGGAGTCAGGGGATGGATGAAGCGGAGAGCCCCGTTTGGAGTGAGGCTGCAAAGGGCATGCCAAGGGAAGTGTTCTGCTGTGCCAAGACTCGTGCTGCGCACGCTTTGTGGTTGGAGTGAGAAACAGGTTCCTTGGTGTTTTCTGCGAAACGCTTTAGCAGCCCGTTGGTGCTAGTATGGAGTCAGGGGCTGGATGAAGCGGAGAGCCCCGTTTGGAGTGAGGCTGCAAAGGGCATGCCAAGGGAAGTGTTCTGCTGTGCCAAGACTCGTGCTGCGCACGCTTTGTGGTTGGAGTGAGAAACAGGTTCCTTGGTGTTTTCTGCGAAACGCTGTAGCAGCCCGTTGGTGCTAGTATGGAGTCAGGGGATGGATGAAGCGGAGAGCCCCGTTTGGAGTGAGGCTGCAAAGGGCATGCCAAGGGAAGTGTTCTGCTGTGCCAAGACTCGTGCTGCGCACGCTTTGTGGTTGGCGTGAGAAACAGGTTCCTTGGTGTTTTCTGCGAAACGCTTTAGCAGGCCGTTGGTGCTAGTATGGAGTCAGGGGCTGGATGAAGCGGAGAGGCCCGTTTGGAGTGAGGCTGCAAAGGGCATGCCAAGGGAAGTGTTCTGCTGTGCCAAGACTCGTGCTGCGCACGCTTTGTGGTTGGAGTGAGAAACAGGTTCCTTGGTGTTTTCTGCGAAACGCTTTAGCAGCCCGTTGGTGCTAGTATGGAGTCAGGGGATGGATGAAGCGGAGAGCCCCGTTTGGAGTGAGGCTGCAAAGGGCATGCCAAGGGAAGTGTTCTGCTGTGCCAAGACTCGTGCTGCGCACGCTTTGTGGTTGGCGTGAGAAACAGGTTCCTTGGTGTTTTCTGCGAAACGCTTTAGCAGCCCGTTGGTGCTAGTATGGAGTCAGGGGATGGATGAAGCGGAGAGCCCCGTTTGGAGTGAGGCTGCAAAGGACATGCCAAGGGAAGTGTTCTGCTGTGCCAAGACTCGTGCTGCGCACGCTTTGTGGTTGGCGTGAGAAACAGGTTCCTTGGTGTTTTCTGCGAAACGCTTTAGCAGGCCGTTGGTGCTAGTATGGAGTCAGGGGATGGATGAAGCGGAGAGCCCCGTTTGGAGTGAGGCTGCAAAGGGCATGCCAAGGGAAGTGTTCTGCTGTGCCAAGACTCGTGCTGCGCACGCTTTGTGGTTGGAGTGAGAAACAGGTTCCTTGGTGTTTTCTGCGAAACGCTTTAGCAGCCCGTTGGTGCTAGTATGGAGTCAGGGGCTGGATGAAGTGGAGAGCCCCGTTTGGAGTGAGGCTGCAAAGGGCATGCCAAGGGAAGTGTTCTGCTGTGCCAAGACTCGTGCTGCGCACGCTTTGTGGTTGGAGTGAGAAACAGGTTCCTTGGTGTTTTCTGCGAAACGCTTTAGCAGCCCGTTGGTGCTAGTATGGAGTCAGGGGCTGGATGAAGTGGAGAGCCCCGTTTGGAGTGAGGCTGCAAAGGGCATGCCAAGGGAAGTGTTCTGCTGTGCCAAGACTCGTGCTGCGCACGCTTTGTGGTTGGAGTGAGAAACAGGTTCCTTGGTGTTTTCTGCGAAACGCTTTAGCAGCCCGTTGGTGCTAGTATGG
The DNA here is from genome assembly GCF_059628265.1 of Tinamus guttatus. NCBI lineage: Eukaryota > Metazoa > Chordata > Aves > Tinamiformes > Tinamidae > Tinamus > Tinamus guttatus. The sequence continues at coordinate 4,631 of NW_028290115.1, forward strand.
AGTCAGGGGATGGATGAAGCGGAGAGCCCCGTTTGGAGTGAGGCTGCAAAGGGCATGCCAAGGGAAGTGTTCTGCTGTGCCAAGACTCGTGCTGCGCACGCTTTGTGGTTGGAGTGAGAAACAGGTTCCTTGGTGTTTTCTGCGAAACGCTTTAGCAGCCCGTTTGTGCTATTATGGAGTCAGGGGCTGGATGAAGCGGAGAGCCCCGTTTGGAGTGAGGCTGCAAAGGGCATGCCAAGGGAAGTGTTCTGCTGTGCCAAGACTCGTGCTGCGCACGCTTTGTGGTTGGAGTGAGAAACAGGTTCCTTGGTGTTTTCTGCAAAACGCTTTAGCAGCCCGTTGGTGCTAGTATGGAGTCAGGGGCTGGATGAAGCGGAGAGCCCCGTTTGGAGTGAGGCTGCAAAGGGCATGCCAAGGGAATTGTTCTGCTGTGCCAAGACTCGTGCTGCGCACGCTTTGTGGTTGGAGTGAGAAACAGGTTCCTTGGTGTTTTCTGCGAAACGCTTTAGCAGCCCGTTGGTGCTAGTATGGAGTCAGGGGATGGATGAAGCGGAGAGCCCCGTTTGGAGTGAGGCTGCAAAGGGCATGCCAAGGGAAGTGTTCTGCTGTGCCAAGACTCGTGCTGCGCACGCTTTGTGGTTGGAGTGAGAAACAGGTTCCTTGGTGTTTTCTGCGAAACGCTTTAGCAGCCCGTTGGTGCTAGTATGGAGTCAGGGGCTGGATGAAGTGGAGAGCCCCGTTTGGAGTGAGGCTGCAAAGGGCATGCCAAGGGAAGTGTTCTGCTGTGCCAAGACTCGTGCTGCGCACGCTTTGTGGTTGGAGTGAGAAACAGGTTCCTTGGTGTTTTCTGCAAAACGCTTTAGCAGCCCGTTGGTGCTAGTATGGAGTCAGGGGCTGGATGAAGCGGAGAGCCCCGTTTGGAGTGAGGCTGCAAAGGGCATGCCAAGGGAATTGTTCTGCTGTGCCAAGACTCGTGCTGCGCACGCTTTGTGGTTGGAGTGAGAAACAGGTTCCTTGGTGTTTTCTGCGAAACGCTTTAGCAGCCCGTTGGTGCTAGTATGGAGTCAGGGGCTGGATGAAGTGGAGAGCCCCGTTTGGAGTGAGGCTGCAAAGGGCATGCCAAGGGAAGTGTTCTGCTGTGCCAAGACTCGTGCTGCGCACGCTTTGTGGTTGGAGTGAGAAACAGGTTCCTTGGTGTTTTCTGCAAAACGCTTTAGCAGCCCGTTGGTGCTAGTATGGAGTCAGGGGATGGATGAAGCGGAGAGCCCCGTTTGGAGTGAGGCTGCAAAGGGCATGCCAAGGGAAGTGTTCTGCTGTGCCAAGACTCGTGCTGCGCACGCTTTGTGGTTGGAGTGAGAAACAGGTTCCTTGGTGTTTTCTGCGAAACGCTTTAGCAGCCCGTTGGTGCTAGTATGGAGTCAGGGGATGGATGAAGCGGAGAGCCCCGTTTGGAGTGAGGCTGCAAAGGGCATGCCAAGGGAAGTGTTCTGCTGTGCCAAGACTCGTCCTGCGCACGCTTTGTGGTTGGCGTGAGAAACAGGTTCCTTGGTGTTTTCTGCGAAACGCTTTAGCAGGCCGTTGGTGCTAGTATGGCGTCAGGGGATGGATGAAGCGGAGAGCCCCGTTTGGAGTGAGGCTGCAAAGGGCATGCCAAGGGAAGTGTTCTGCTGTGCCAAGACTCGTGCTGCGCACGCTTTGTGGTTGGCGTGAGAAACAGGTTCCTTGGTGTTTTCTGCGAAACGCTTTAGCAGGCCGTTGGTGCTAGTATGGAGTCAGGGGATGGATGAAGCGGAGAGCCCCGTTTGGAGTGAGGCTGCAAAGGGCATGCCAAGGGAAGTGTTCTGCTGTGCCAAGACTCGTGCTGCGCACGCTTTGTGGTTGGAGTGAGAAACAGGTTCCTTGGTGTTTTCTGCGAAACGCTTTAGCAGCCCGTTGGTGCTAGTATGGAGTCAGGGGATGGATGAAGCGGAGAGCCCCGTTTGGAGTGAGGCTGCAAAGGGCATGCCAAGGGAAGTGTTCTGCTGTGCCAAGACTCGTGCTGCGCACGCTTTGTGGTTGGAGTGAGAAACAGGTTCCTTGGTGTTTTCTGCGAAACGCTTTAGCAGCCCGTTGGTGCTAGTATGGAGTCAGGGGCTGGATGAAGCGGAGAGCCCCGTTTGGAGTGAGGCTGCAAAGGGCATGCCAAGGGAAGTGTTCTGCTGTGCCAAGACTCGTGCTGCGCACGCTTTGTGGTTGGAGTGAGAAACAGGTTCCTTGGTGTTTTCTGCGAAACACTTTAGTAGGCCGTTGGTGCTAGTATGGAGTCAGGGGATGGATGAAGCGGAGAGCTCCGTTTGGAGTGAGGCTGCAAAGGCCATGCCAAGGGAAGTGTTCTGCTGTGCCAAGACTCGTGCTGCGCACGCTTTGTGGTTGGCGTGAGAAACAGGTTCCTTGGTGTTTTCTGCGAAACGCTTTAGCAGGCCGTTGGTGCTAGTATGGCGTCAGGGGATGGATGAAGCGGAGAGCCCCGTTTGGAGTGAGGCTGCAAAGGGCATGCCAAGGGAAGTGTTCTGCTGTGCCAAGACTCGTGCTGCGCACGCTTTGTGGTTGGCGTGAGAAACAGGTTCCTTGGTGTTTTCTGCAAAACGCTTTAGCAGCCCGTTGGTGCTAGTATGGAGTCAGGGGCTGGATGAAGCGGAGAGCCCCGTTTGGAGTGAGGCTGCAAAGGGCATGCCAAGGGAAGTGTTCTGCTGTGCCAAGACTCGTGCTGCGCACGCTTTGTGGTTGGAGTGAGAAACAGGTTCCTTGGTGTTTTCTGCGAAACGCTTTAGCAGCCCGTTGGTGCTAGTATGGAGTCAGGGGATGGATGAAGCGGAGAGCCCCGTTTGGAGTGAGGCTGCAAAGGGCATGCCAAGGGAAGTGTTCTGCTGTGCCAAGACTCGTGCTGCGCACGCTTTGTGGTTGGAGTGAGAAACAGGTTCCTTGGTGTTTTCTGCGAAACGCTTTAGCAGGCCGTTGGTGCTAGTATGGAGTCAGGGGATGGATGAAGCGGAGAGCCCCGTTTGGAGTGAGGCTGCAAAGGCCATGCCAAGGGAAGTGTTCTGCTGTGCCAAGACTCGTGCTGCGCACGCTTTGTGGTTGGAGTGAGAAACAGGTTCCTTGGTGTTTTCTGCGAAACACTTTAGCAGGCCGTTGGTGCTAGTATGGCGTCAGGGGATGGATGAAGCGGAGAGCCCCGTTTGGAGTGAGGCTGCAAAGGGCATGCCAAGGGAAGTGTTCTGCTGTGCCAAGACTCGTGCTGCGCACGCTTTGTGGTTGGAGTGAGAAACAGGTTCCTTGGTGTTTTCTGCGAAACGCTTTAGCAGCCCGTTGGTGCTAGTATGGAGTCAGGGGATGGATGAAGCGGAGAGCCCCGTTTGGAGTGAGGCTGCAAAGGGCATGCCAAGGGAAGTGTTCTGCTGTGCCAAGACTCGTGCTGCGCACGCTTTGTGCTTGGAGTGAGAAACAGGTTCCTTGGTGTTTTCTGCGAAACGCTTTAGCAGGCCGTTGGTGCTAGTATGGAGTCAGGGGATGGATGAAGCGGAGAGCCCCGTTTGGAGTGAGGCTGCAAAGGGCATGCCAAGGGAAGTGTTCTGCTGTGCCAAGACTCGTGCTGCGCACGCTTTGTGGTTGGAGTGAGAAACAGGTTCCTTGGTGTTTTCTGCGAAACACTTTAGCAGGCCGTTGGTGCTAGTATGGAGTCAGGGGATGGATGAAGCGGAGAGCTCCGTTTGGAGTGAGGCTGCAAAGGGCATGCCAAGGGAAGTGTTCTGCTGTGCCAAGACTCGTGCTGCGCACGCTTTGTGGTTGGCGTGAGAAACAGGTTCCTTGGTGTTTTCTGCGAAACGCTTTAGCAGGCCGTTGGTGCTAGTATGGCGTCAGGGGATGGATGAAGCGGAGAGCCCCGTTTGGAGTGAGGCTGCAAAGGGCATGCCAAGGGAAGTGTTCTGCTGTGCCAAGACTCGTGCTGCGCACGCTTTGTGGTTGGCGTGAGAAACAGGTTCCTTGGTGTTTTCTGCAAAACGCTTTAGCAGCCCGTTGGTGCTAGTATGGAGTCAGGGGCTGGATGAAGCGGAGAGCCCCGTTTGGAGTGAGGCTGCAAAGGGCATGCCAAGGGAAGTGTTCTGCTGTGCCAAGACTCGTGCTGCGCACGCTTTGTGGTTGGAGTGAGAAACAGGTTCCTTGGTGTTTTCTGCGAAACGCTTTAGCAGCCCGTTGGTGCTAGTATGGAGTCAGGGGATGGATGAAGCGGAGAGCCCCGTTTGGAGTGAGGCTGCAAAGGGCATGCCAAGGGAAGTGTTCTGCTGTGCCAAGACTCGTGCTGCGCACGCTTTGTGCTTGGAGTGAGAAACAGGTTCCTTGGTGTTTTCTGCGAAACGCTTTAGCAAGCCGTTGGTGCTAGTATGGAGTCAGGGGATGGATGAAGCGGAGAGCCCCGTTTGGAGTGAGGCTGCAAAGGGCATGCCAAGGGAAGTGTTCTGCTGTGCCAAGACTCGTGCTGCGCACGCTTTGTGGTTGGAGTGAGAAACAGGTTCCTTGGTGTTTTCTGCGAAACGCTTTAGCAGCCCGTTGGTGCTAGTATGGCGTCAGGGGATGGATGAAGCGGAGAGCCCCGTTTGGAGTGAGGCTGCAAAGGGCATGCCAAGGGGAGTGTTCTGCTGTGCCAAGACTCGTGCTGCGCACGCTTTGTGGTTGGAGTGAGAAACAGGTTCCTTGGTGTTTTCTGCGAAACGCTTTAGCAGCCCGTTGGTGCTAGTATGGAGTCAGGGGATGGATGAAGCGGAGAGCCCCGTTTGGAGTGAGGCTGCAAAGGGCATGCCAAGGGAAGTGTTCTACTGTGCCAAGACTCGTGCTGCGCACGCTTTGTGGTTGGCGTGAGAAACAGGTTCCTTGGTGTTTTCTGCGAAACGCTTTAGCAGGCCGTTGGTGCTAGTATGGAGTCAGGGGCTGGATGAAGCGGAGAGCCCCGTTTGGAGTGAGGCTGCAAAGGGCATGCCAAGGGAAGTGTTCTGCTGTGCCAAGACTCGTGCTGCGCACGCTTTGTGGTTGGAGTGAGAAACAGGTTCCTTGGTGTTTTCTGCGAAACGCTTTAGCAGCCCGTTGGTGCTAGTATGGCGTCAGGGGATGGATGAAGCGGAGAGCCCCGTTTGGAGTGAGGCTGCAAAGGGCATGCCAAGGGAAGTGTTCTGCTGTGCCAAGACTCGTGCTGCGCACGCTTTGTGGTTGGCGTGAGAAACAGGTTCCTTGGTGTTTTCTGCGAAACGCTTTAGCAGCCCGTTGGTGCTAGTATGGAGTCAGGGGCTGGATGAAGCGGAGAGCCCCGTTTGGAGTGAGGCTGCAAAGGACATGCCAAGGGAAGTGTTCTGCTGTGCCAAGACTCGTGCTGCGCACGCTTTGTGGTTGGCGTGAGAAACAGGTTCCTTGGTGTTTTCTGCGAAACGCTTTAGCAGCCAGTTGGTGCTAGTATGGAGTCAGGGGATGGATGAAGCGGAGAGCCCCGTTTGGAGTGAGGCTGCAAAGGGCATGCCAAGGGAAGTGTTCTGCTGTGCCAAGACTCGTGCTGCGCACGCTTTGTGGTTGGAGTGAGAAACAGGTTCCTTGGTGTTTTCTGCGAAACGCTTTAGCAGCCCGTTGGTGCTAGTATGGAGTCAGGGGCTGGATGAAGTGGAGAGCCCCGTTTGGAGTGAGGCTGCAAAGGGCATGCCAAGGGAAGTGTTCTGCTGTGCCAAGACTCGTGCTGCGCACGCTTTGTGGTTCGCGTGAGAAACAGGTTCCTTGGTGTTTTCTGCGAAACGCTTTAGCAGCCCGTTGGTGCTAGTATGGCGTCAGGGGATGGATGAAGCGGAGAGCCCCGTTTGGAGTGAGGCTGCAAAGGACATGCCAAGGGAAGTGTTCTGCTGTGCCAAGACTCGTGCTGCGCACGCTTTGTGGTTGGCGTGAGAAACAGGTTCCTTGGTGTTTTCTGCGAAACGCTTTAGCAGGTCGTTGGAGCTAGTATGGAGTCAGGGGATGGATGAAGCGGAGAGCCCCGTTTGGAGTGCGGCTGCAAAGGCCATGCCAAGGGAAGTGTTCTGCTGTGCCAAGACTCGTGCTGCGCACGCTTTGTGGTTGGAGTGAGAAACAGGTTCCTTGGTGTTTTCTGCGAAACGCTTTAGCAGCCCGTTGGTGCTAGTATGGCGTCAGGGGATGGATGAAGCGGAGAGCCCCGTTTGGAGTGAGGCTGCAAAGGGCATGCCAAGGGGAGTGTTCTGCTGTGCCAAGACTCGTGCTGCGCACGCTTTGTGGTTGGAGTGAGAAACAGGTTCCTTGGTGTTTTCTGCGAAACGCTTTAGCAGCCCGTTGGTGCTAGTATGGAGTCAGGGGATGGATGAAGCGGAGAGCCCCGTTTGGAGTGAGGCTGCAAAGGGCATGCCAAGGGAAGTGTTCTACTGTGCCAAGACTCGTGCTGCGCACGCTTTGTGGTTGGCGTGAGAAACAGGTTCCTTGGTGTTTTCTGCGAAACGCTTTAGCAGGCCGTTGGTGCTAGTATGGAGTCAGGGGCTGGATGAAGCGGAGAGCCCCGTTTGGAGTGAGGCTGCAAAGGGCATGCCAAGGGAAGTGTTCTGCTGTGCCAAGACTCGTGCTGCGCACGCTTTGTGGTTGGAGTGAGAAACAGGTTCCTTGGTGTTTTCTGCGAAACGCTTTAGCAGCCCGTTGGTGCTAGTATGGCGTCAGGGGATGGATGAAGCGGAGAGCCCCGTTTGGAGTGAGGCTGCAAAGGGCATGCCAAGGGAAGTGTTCTGCTGTGCCAAGACTCGTGCTGCGCACGCTTTGTGGTTGGCGTGAGAAACAGGTTCCTTGGTGTTTTCTGCGAAACGCTTTAGCAGCCCGTTGGTGCTAGTATGGAGTCAGGGGCTGGATGAAGCGGAGAGCCCCGTTTGGAGTGAGGCTGCAAAGGACATGCCAAGGGAAGTGTTCTGCTGTGCCAAGACTCGTGCTGCGCACGCTTTGTGGTTGGCGTGAGAAACAGGTTCCTTGGTGTTTTCTGCGAAACGCTTTAGCAGCCCGTTGGTGCTAGTATGGAGTCAGGGGATGGATGAAGCGGAGAGCCCCGTTTGGAGTGAGGCTGCAAAGGGCATGCCAAGGGAAGTGTTCTGCTGTGCCAAGACTCGTGCTGCGCACGCTTTGTGGTTGGAGTGAGAAACAGGTTCCTTGGTGTTTTCTGCGAAACGCTTTAGCAGCCCGTTGGTGCTAGTATGGAGTCAGGGGCTGGATGAAGTGGAGAGCCCCGTTTGGAGTGAGGCTGCAAAGGGCATGCCAAGGGAAGTGTTCTGCTGTGCCAAGACTCGTGCTGCGCACGCTTTGTGGTTCGCGTGAGAAACAGGTTCCTTGGTGTTTTCTGCGAAACGCTTTAGCAGCCCGTTGGTGCTAGTATGGCGTCAGGGGATGGATGAAGCGGAGAGCCCCGTTTGGAGTGAGGCTGCAAAGGACATGCCAAGGGAAGTGTTCTGCTGTGCCAAGACTCGTGCTGCGCACGCTTTGTGGTTGGCGTGAGAAACAGGTTCCTTGGTGTTTTCTGCGAAACACTTTAGCAGCCCGTTGGTGCTTGTATGGAGTCAGGGGCTGGATGAAGCGGAGAGCCCCGTTTGGAGTGAGGCTGTAAAGGGCATGCCAAGGGAAGTGTTCTGCTGTGCCAAGACTCGTGCTGCGCACGCTTTGTGGTTGGAGTGAGAAACAGGTTCCTTGGTGTTTTCTGCGAAACGCTTTAGCAGGCCGTTGGTGCTAGTATGGAGTCAGGGGATGGATGAAGCGGAGAGCCCCGTTTGGAGTGAGGCTGCAAAGGGCATGCCAAGGGAAGTGTTCTGCTGTGCCAAGACTCGTGCTGCGCACGCTTTGTGGTTGGAGTGAGAAACAGGTTCCTTGGTGTTTTCTGCGAAACGCTTTAGCAGCCCGTTGGTGCTAGTATGGAGTCAGGGGATGGATGAAGCGGAGAGCCCCGTTTGGAGTGAGGCTGCAAAGGCCATGCCAAGGGAAGTGTTCTGCTGTGCCAAGACTCGTGCTGCGCACGCTTTGTGGTTGGAGTGAGAAACAGGTTCCTTGGTGTTTTCTGCGAAACGCTTTAGCAGCCCGTTGGTGCTAGTATGGCGTCAGGGGATGGATGAAGCGGAGAGCCCCGTTTGGAGTGAGGCTGCAAAGGACATGCCAAGGGAAGTGTTCTGCTGTGCCAAGACTCGTGCTGCGCACGCTTTGTGGTTGGAGTGAGAAACAGGTTCCTTGGTGTTTTCTGCGAAACACTTTAGCAGCCCGTTGGTGCTAGTATGGAGTCAGGGGATGGATGAAGCGGAGAGCCCCGTTTGGAGTGAGGCTGCAAAGGGGATGCCAAGGGAAGTGTTCTGCTGTGCCAAGACTCGTGCTGCGCACGCTTTGTGGTGGGAGTGAGAAACAGGTTCCTTGGTGTTTTCTGCGAAACGCTGTAGCAGCCCGTTGGTGCTAGTATGGCGTCAGGGGATGGATGAAGCGGAGAGCCCCGTTTGGAGTGAGGCTGCAAAGGGCATGCCAAGGGAAGTGTTCTGCTGTGCCAAGACTCGTGCTGCGCACGCTTTGTGGTTGGCGTGAGAAACAGGTTCCTTGGTGTTTTCTGCGAAACACTTTAGCAGCCCGTTGGTGCTTGTATGGAGTCAGGGGATGGATGAAGCGGAGAGCCCCGTTTGGAGTGAGGCTGCAAAGGGGATGCCAAGGGAAGTGTTCTGCTGTGCCAAGACTCGTGCTGCGCACGCTTTGTGGTTGGAGTGAGAAACAGGTTCCTTGGTGTTTTCTGCGAAACGCTTTAGCAGCCCGTTGGTGCTAGTATGGAGTTAGGGGATGGATGGAGCGGAAAGCCCCGTTTGGAGTGAGGCTGCAAAGGGCATGCCAAGGGAAGTGTTCTGCTGTGCCAAGACTCGTGCTGCGCACCCTTTGTGGTTGGAGTGAGAAACAGGTTCCTTGGTGTTTTCTGCGAAACGCTTTAACAGCCCGTTGGTGCTAGTATGGCGTCAGGGGATGGATGAAGCGGAGAGCCCCGTTTGGAGTGAGGCTGCAAAGGACATGCCAAGGGAAGTGTTCTGCTGTGCCAAGACTCGTGCTGCGCACGCTTTGTGGTTGGCGTGAGAAACAGGTTCCTTGGTGTTTTCTGCGAAACACTTCAGCAGCCCGTTGGTGCTTGTATGGAGTCAGGGGCTGGATGAAGCGGAGAGCCCCGTTTGGAGTGAGGCTGCAAAGGGCATGCCAACGGAAGTGTTCTGCTGTGCCAAGACTCGTGCTGCGCACGCTTTGTGGTGGGAGTGAGAAACAGGTTCCTTGGTGTTTTCTGCGAAACGCTTTAGCAGCCCGTTGGTGCTAGTATGGAGTTAGGGGATGGATGAAGCGGAGAGCCCCGTTTGGAGTGAGGCTGCAAAGGGCATGCCAAGGGAAGTGTTCTGCTGTGCCAAGACTCGTGCTGCGCACGCTTTGTGGTTGGCGTGAGAAACAGGTTCCTTGGTGTTTTCTGCGAAACGCTTTAGCAGCCCGTTGGTGCTAGTATGGAGTTAGGGGATGGATGGAGCGGAAAGCCCCGTTTGGAGTGAGGCTGCAAAGGGCATGCCAAGGGAAGTGTTCTGCTGTGCCAAGACTCGTGCTGCGCACGCTTTGTGGTTGGAGTGAGAAACAGGTTCCTTGGTGTTTTCTGCGAAACGCTTTAGCAGGCCGTTGGTGCTAGTATGGCGTCAGGGGATGGATGAAGCGGAGAGCCCCGTTTGGAGTGAGGCTGCAAAGGACATGCCAAGGGAAGTGTTCTGCTGTGCCAAGACTCGTGCTGCGCACGCTTTGTGGTTGGCGTGAGAAACAGGTTCCTTGGTTTTTCTGCGAAACGCTTTAGCAGCCCGTTGGTGCTAGTATGGAGTTAGGGGATGGATGAAGTGGAGAGCCCCGTTTGGAGTGAGGCTGCAAAGGGCATGCCAAGGGAAGTGTTCTGCTGTGCCAAGACTCGTGCTGCGCACGCTTTGTGGTTGGAGTGAGAAACAGGTTCCTTGGTGTTTTCTGCAAAACGCTTTAGCAGGCCGTTGGTGCTAGTATGGAGTCAGGGGATGGATGAAGCGGAGAGCCCCGTTTGGAGTGAGGCTGCAAAGGGCATGCCAAGGGAAGTGTTCTGCTGTGCCAAGACTCGTGCTGCGCACGCTTTGTGGTTGGAGTGAGAAACAGGTTCCTTGGTGTTTTCTGCGAAACGCTTTAGCAGGCCGTTGGTGCTAGTATGGCGTCAGGGGATGGATGAAGCGGAGAGCCCCGTTTGGAGTGAGGCTGCAAAGGGCATGCCAAGGGAAGTGTTCTGCTGTGCCAAGACTCGTGCTGCGCACGCTTTGTGGTTGGCGTGAGAAACAGGTTCCTTGGTGTTTTCTGCGAAACGCTTTAGCAGCCCGTTGGTGCTAGTATGGAGTTAGGGGATGGATGAAGCGGAGAGCCCCGTTTGGAGTGAGGCTGCAAAGGGCATGCCAAGGGAAGTGTTCTGCTGTGCCAAGACTCGTGCTGCGCACGCTTTGTGGTTGGCGTGAGAAACAGGTTCCTTGGTGTTTTCTGCGAAACGCTTTAGCAGCCCGTTGGTGCTAGTATGGAGTTAGCGGATGGATGGAGCGGAAAGCGCCGTTTAGAGTGAGGCTGCAAAGGGCATGCCAAGGGAAGTGTTCTGCTGTGCCAAGACTCGTGCTGCGCACGCTTTGTGGTTGGAGTGAGAAACAGGTTCCTTGGTGTTTTCTGCGAAACGCTTTAGCAGCCCGTTGGTGCTAGTATGGCGTCAGGGGATGGATGAAGCGGAGAGCCCCGTTTGGAGTGAGGCTGCAAAGGGCATGCCAAGGGAAGTGTTCTGCTGTGCCAAGACTCGTGCTGCGCACGCTTTGTGGTTGGAGTGAGAAACAGGTTCCTTGGTGTTTTCTGCGAAACGCTTTAGCAGGCCGTTGGTGCTAGTATGGAGTCAGGGGATGGATGAAGCGGAGAGCCCCGTTTGGAGTGAGGCTGCAAAGGGCATGCCAAGGGAAGTGTTCTGCTGTGCCAAGACTCGTGCTGCGCACGCTTTGTGGTTGGAGTGAGAAACAGGTTCCTTGGTGTTTTCTGCGAAACGCTTTAGCAGGCCGTTGGTGCTAGTATGGAGTCAGGGGATGGATGAAGCGGAGAGCCCCGTTTGGAGTGAGGCTGCAAAGGGCATGCCAAGGGAAGTGTTCTGCTGTGCCAAGACTCGTGCTGCGCACGCTTTGTGGTTGGCGTGAGAAACAGGTTCCTTGGTGTTTTCTGCGAAACGCTTTAGCAGGCCGTTGGTGCTAGTATGGCGTCAGGGGATGGATGAAGCGGAGAGCCCCGTTTGGAGTGAGGCTGCAAAGGGCATGCCAAGGGAAGTGTTCTGCTGTGCCAAGACTCGTGCTGCGCACGCTTTGTGGTTGGAGTGAGAAACAGGTTCCTTGGTGTTTTCTGCGAAACGCTTTAGCAGCCCGTTGGTGCTAGTATGGAGTCAGGGGCTAGATGAAGCGGAGAGCCCCGTTTGGAGTGAGGCTGCAAAGGGCATGCCAAGGGAAGTGTTCTGCTGTGCCAAGACTCGTGCTGCGCACGCTTTGTGGTTGGCGTGAGATACAGGTTCCTTGGTGTTTTCTGCGAAACGCTTTAGCAGCCCGTTGGTGCTAGTATGGCGTCAGGGGATGGATGAAGCGGAGAGCCCCGTTTGGAGTGAGGCTGCAAAGGGCATGCCAAGGGAAGTGTTCTGCTGTGCCAAGACTCGTGCTGCGCACGCTTTGTGGTTGGAGTGAGAAACAGGTTCCTTGGTGTTTTCTGCGAAACGCTTTAGCAGGCCGTTGGTGCTAGTATGGCGTCAGGGGATGGATGAAGCGGAGAGCCCCGTTTGGAGTGAGGCTGCAAAGGGCATGCCAAGGGAAGTGTTCTGCTGTGCCAAGACTCGTGCTGCGCACGCTTTGTGGTTGGAGTGAGAAACAGGTTCCTTGGTGTTTTCTGCGAAACGCTTTAGCAGGCCGTTGGTGCTAGTATGGAGTCAGGGGATGGATGAAGCGGAGAGCCCCGTTTGGAGTGAGGCTGCAAAGGGCATGCCAAGGGAAGTGTTCTGCTGTGCCAAGACTCGTGCTGCGCACGCTTTGTGGTTGGCGTGAGAAACAGGTTCCTTGGTGTTTTCTGCGAAACACTTTAGCAGCCCGTTGGTGCTTGTATGGAGTCAGGGGCTGGATGAAGCGGAGAGCCCCGTTTGGAGTGAGGCTGCAAAGGGGATGCCAAGGGAAGTGTTCTGCTGTGCCAAGACTCGTGCTGCGCACGCTTTGTGGTTAGAGTGAGAAACAGGTTCCTTGGTGTTTTCTGCGAAACGCTTTAGCAGCCCGTTGGTGCTAGTATGGAGTTAGGGGATGGATGAAGCGGAGAGCCCCGTTTGGAGTGAGGCTGCAAAGGGCATGCCAAGGGAAGTGTTCTGCTGTGCCAAGACTCGTGCTGCGCACGCTTTGTGGTTGGCGTGAGAAACAGGTTCCTTGGTGTTTTCTGCGAAACGCTTTAGCAGCCCGTTGGTGCTAGTATGGAGTTAGGGGATGGATGGAGCGGAAAGCGCCGTTTGGAGTGAGGCTGCAAAGGGCATGCCAAGGGAAGTGTTCTGCTGTGCCAAGACTCGTGCTGCGCACGCTTTGTGGTTGGAGTGAGAAACAGGTTCCTTGGTGTTTTCTGCGAAACGCTTTAGCAGCCCGTTGGTGCTAGTATGGCGTCAGGGGATGGATGAAGCGGAGAGCCCCGTTTGGAGTGAGGCTGCAAAGGGCATGCCAAGGGAAGTGTTCTGCTGTGCCAAGACTCGTGCTGCGCACGCTTTGTGGTTGGAGTGAGAAACAGGTTCCTTGGTGTTTTCTGCGAAACGCTTTAGCAGGCCGTTGGTGCTAGTATGGAGTCAGGGGATGGATGAAGCGGAGAGCCCCGTTTGGAGTGAGGCTGCAAAGGGCATGCCAAGGGAAGTGTTCTGCTGTGCCAAGACTCGTGCTGCGCACGCTTTGTGGTTGGAGTGAGAAACAGGTTCCTTGGTGTTTTCTGCGAAACGCTTTAGCAGCCCGTTGGTGCTAGTATGGAGTCAGGGGATGGATGAAGCGGAGAGCCCCGTTTGGAGTGAGGCTGCAAAGGCCATGCCAAGGGAAGTGTTCTGCTGTGCCAAGACTCGTGCTGCGCACGCTTTGTGGTTGGAGTGAGAAACAGGTTCCTTGGTGTTTTCTGCGAAACGCTGTAGCAGCCCGTTGGTGCTAGTATGGAGTCAGGGGATGGATGAAGCGGAGAGCCCCGTTTGGAGTGAGGCTGCAAAGGCCATGCCAAGGGAAGTGTTCTGCTGTGCCAAGACTCGTGCTGCGCACGCTTTGTGGTTGGCGTGAGAAACAGGTTCCTTGGTGTTTTCTGCGAAACGCTTTAGCAGGCCGTTGGTGCTAGTATGGAGTCAGGGGATGGATGAAGCGGAGAGCCTGGAGCGGAAAGCGCCGTTTGGAGTGAGGCTGCAAAGGGCATGCCAAGGGAAGTGTTCTGCTGTGCCAAGACTCGTGCTGCGCACGCTTTGTGGTTGGAGTGAGAAACAGGTTCCTTGGTGTTTTCTGCGAAACGCTTTAGCAGGCCGTTGGTGCTAGTATGGAGTCAGGGGATGGATGAAGCGGAGAGCCCCGTTTGGAGTGAGGCTGCAAAGGGCATGCCAAGGGAAGTGTTCTGCTGTGCCAAGACTCGTGCTGCGCACGCTTTGTGGTTGGCGTGAGAAACAGGTTCCTTGGTGTTTTCTGCGAAACGCTTTAGCAGCCCGTTGGTGCTAGTATGGCGTCAGGGGATGGATGAAGCGGAGAGCCCCGTTTGGAGTGAGGCTGCAAAGGGCATGCCAAGGGAAGTGTTCTGCTGTGCCAAGACTCGTGCTGCGCACGCTTTGTGGTTGGAGTGAGAAACAGGTTCCTTGGTGTTTTCTGCGAAACGCTTTAGCAGCCCGTTGGTGCTAGTATGGAGTCAGGGGCTAGATGAAGCGGAGAGCCCCGTTTGGAGTGAGGCTGCAAAGGGCATGCCAAGGGAAGTGTTCTGCTGTGCCAAGACTCGTGCTGCGCACGCTTTGTGGTTGGCGTGAGATACAGGTTCCTTGGTGTTTTCTGCGAAACGCTTTAGCAGGCCGTTGGTGCTAGTATGGAGTCAGGGGATGGATGAAGCGGAGAGCCCCGTTTGGAGTGAGGCTGCAAAGGGCATGCCAAGGGAAGTGTTCTGCTGTGCCAAGACTCGTGCTGCGCACGCTTTGTGGTTGGCGTGAGAAACAGGTTCCTTGGTGTTTTCTGCGAAACGCTTTAGCAGGCCGTTGGTGCTAGTATGGCGTCAGGGGATGGATGAAGCGGAGAGCCCCGTTTGGAGTGAGGCTGCAAAGGGCATGCCAAGGGAAGTGTTCTGCTGTGCCAAGACTCGTGCTGCGCACGCTTTGTGGTTGGAGTGAGAAACAGGTTCCTTGGTGTTTTCTGCGAAACGCTTTAGCAGCCCGTTGGTGCTAGTATGGAGTCAGGGGCTAGATGAAGCGGAGAGCCCCGTTTGGAGTGAGGCTGCAAAGGGCATGCCAAGGGAAGTGTTCTGCTGTGCCAAGACTCGTGCTGCGCACGCTTTGTGGTTGGCGTGAGATACAGGTTCCTTGGTGTTTTCTGCGAAACGCTTTAGCAGCCCGTTGGTGCTAGTATGGCGTCAGGGGATGGATGAAGCGGAGAGCCCCGTTTGGAGTGAGGCTGCAAAGGGCATGCCAAGGGAAGTGTTCTGCTGTGCCAAGACTCGTGCTGCGCACGCTTTGTGGTTGGAGTGAGAAACAGGTTCCTTGGTGTTTTCTGCGAAACGCTTTAGCAGGCCGTTGGTGCTAGTATGGCGTCAGGGGATGGATGAAGCGGAGAGCCCCGTTTGGAGTGAGGCTGCAAAGGGCATGCCAAGGGAAGTGTTCTGCTGTGCCAAGACTCGTGCTGCGCACGCTTTGTGGTTGGAGTGAGAAACAGGTTCCTTGGTGTTTTCTGCGAAACGCTTTAGCAGGCCGTTGGTGCTAGTATGGAGTCAGGGGATGGATGAAGCGGAGAGCCCCGTTTGGAGTGAGGCTGCAAAGGGCATGCCAAGGGAAGTGTTCTGCTGTGCCAAGACTCGTGCTGCGCACGCTTTGTGGTTGGCGTGAGAAACAGGTTCCTTGGTGTTTTCTGCGAAACACTTTAGCAGCCCGTTGGTGCTTGTATGGAGTCAGGGGCTGGATGAAGCGGAGAGCCCCGTTTGGAGTGAGGCTGCAAAGGGGATGCCAAGGGAAGTGTTCTGCTGTGCCAAGACTCGTGCTGCGCACGCTTTGTGGTTAGAGTGAGAAACAGGTTCCTTGGTGTTTTCTGCGAAACGCTTTAGCAGCCCGTTGGTGCTAGTATGGAGTTAGGGGATGGATGAAGCGGAGAGCCCCGTTTGGAGTGAGGCTGCAAAGGGCATGCCAAGGGAAGTGTTCTGCTGTGCCAAGACTCGTGCTGCGCACGCTTTGTGGTTGGCGTGAGAAACAGGTTCCTTGGTGTTTTCTGCGAAACGCTTTAGCAGCCCGTTGGTGCTAGTATGGAGTTAGGGGATGGATGGAGCGGAAAGCGCCGTTTGGAGTGAGGCTGCAAAGGGCATGCCAAGGGAAGTGTTCTGCTGTGCCAAGACTCGTGCTGCGCACGCTTTGTGGTTGGAGTGAGAAACAGGTTCCTTGGTGTTTTCTGCGAAACGCTTTAGCAGCCCGTTGGTGCTAGTATGGCGTCAGGGGATGGATGAAGCGGAGAGCCCCGTTTGGAGTGAGGCTGCAAAGGGCATGCCAAGGGAAGTGTTCTGCTGTGCCAAGACTCGTGCTGCGCACGCTTTGTGGTTGGAGTGAGAAACAGGTTCCTTGGTGTTTTCTGCGAAACGCTTTAGCAGGCCGTTGGTGCTAGTATGGAGTCAGGGGATGGATGAAGCGGAGAGCCCCGTTTGGAGTGAGGCTGCAAAGGGCATGCCAAGGGAAGTGTTCTGCTGTGCCAAGACTCGTGCTGCGCACGCTTTGTGGTTGGAGTGAGAAACAGGTTCCTTGGTGTTTTCTGCGAAACGCTTTAGCAGCCCGTTGGTGCTAGTATGGAGTCAGGGGATGGATGAAGCGGAGAGCCCCGTTTGGAGTGAGGCTGCAAAGGCCATGCCAAGGGAAGTGTTCTGCTGTGCCAAGACTCGTGCTGCGCACGCTTTGTGGTTGGAGTGAGAAACAGGTTCCTTGGTGTTTTCTGCGAAACGCTGTAGCAGCCCGTTGGTGCTAGTATGGAGTCAGGGGATGGATGAAGCGGAGAGCCCCGTTTGGAGTGAGGCTGCAAAGGCCATGCCAAGGGAAGTGTTCTGCTGTGCCAAGACTCGTGCTGCGCACGCTTTGTGGTTGGCGTGAGAAACAGGTTCCTTGGTGTTTTCTGCGAAACGCTTTAGCAGGCCGTTGGTGCTAGTATGGAGTCAGGGGATGGATGAAGCGGAGAGCCTGGAGCGGAAAGCGCCGTTTGGAGTGAGGCTGCAAAGGGCATGCCAAGGGAAGTGTTCTGCTGTGCCAAGACTCGTGCTGCGCACGCTTTGTGGTTGGCGTGAGAAACAGGTTCCTTGGTGTTTTCTGCGAAACGCTTTAGCAGGCCGTTGGTGCTAGTATGGAGTCAGGGGATGGATGAAGCGGAGAGCCCCGTTTGGAGTGAGGCTGCAAAGGACATGCCAAGGGAAGTGTTCTGCTGTGCCAAGACTCGTGCTGCGCACGCTTTGTGGTTGGAGTGAGAAACAGGTTCCTTGGTGTTTTCTGCGAAACGCTTTAGCAGGCCGTTGGTGCTAGTATGGAGTCAGGGGATGGATGAAGCGGAGAGCCCCGTTTGGAGTGAGGCTGCAAAGGGCATGCCAAGGGAAGTGTTCTGCTGTGCCAAGACTCGTGCTGCGCACGCTTTGTGGTTGGAGTGAGAAACAGGTTCCTTGGTGTTTTCTGCGAAACGCTTTAGCAGCCCGTTGGTGCTAGTATGGAGTCAGGGGATGGATGAAGCGGAGAGCCCCGTTTGGAGTGAGGCTGCAAAGGCCATGCCAAGGGAAGTGTTCTGCTGTGCCAAGACTCGTGCTGCGCACGCTTTGTGGTTGGAGTGAGAAACAGGTTCCTTGGTGTTTTCTGCGAAACGCTTTAGCAGCCCGTTGGTGCTAGTATGGCGTCAGGGGATGGATGAAGCGGAGAGCCCCGTTTGGAGTGAGGCTGCAAAGGACATGCCAAGGGAAGTGTTCTGCTGTGCCAAGACTCGTGCTGCGCACGCTTTGTGGTTGGCGTGAGAAACAGGTTCCTTGGTGTTTTCTGCGAAACACTTTAGCAGCCCGTTGGTGCTTGTATGGAGTCAGGGGCTGGATGAAGCGGAGAGCCCCGTTTGGAGTGAGGCTGCAAAGGGCATGCCAAGGGAAGTGTTCTGCTGTGCCAAGACTCGTGCTGCGCACGCTTTGTGGTTGGAGTGAGAAACAGCTTCCTTGGTGTTTTCTGCGAAACGCTTTAGCAGGCCGTTGGTGCTAGTATGGAGTCAGGGGATGGATGAAGCGGAGAGCCCCGTTTGGAGTGAGGCTGCAAAGGGCATGCCAAGGGAAGTGTTCTGCTGTGCCAAGACTCGTGCTGCGCACGCTTTGTGGTTGGAGTGAGAAACAGGTTCCTTGGTGTTTTCTGCAAAACGCTTTAGCAGCCCGTTGGTGCTAGTATGGAGTCAGGGGATGGATGAAGCGGAGAGCCCCGTTTGGAGTGAGGCTGCAAAGGGCATGCCAAGGGAAGTGTTCTGCTGTGCCAAGACTCGTGCTGCGCACGCTTTGTGGTTGGAGTGAGAAACAGGTTCCTTGGTGTTTTCTGCGAAACGCTTTAGCAGGCCGTTGGTGCTAGTATGGCGTCAGGGGATGGATGAAGCGGAGAGCCCCGTTTGGAGTGAGGCTGCAAAGGGCATGCCAAGGGAAGTGTTCTGCTGTGCCAAGACTCGTGCTGCGCACGCTTTGTGGTTGGAGTGAGAAACAGGTTCCTTGGTGTTTTCTGCGAAACGCTTTAGCAGCCCGTTGGTGCTAGTATGGAGTCAGGGGATGGATGAAGCGGAGAGCCCCGTTTGGAGTGAGGCTGCAAAGGGCATGCCAAGGGAAGTGTTCTGCTGTGCCAAGACTCGTGCTGCGCACGCTTTGTGGTTGGCGTGAGAAACAGGTTCCTTGGTGTTTTCTGCGAAACGCTTTAGCAGCCCGTTGGTGCTAGTATGGAGTTAGGGGCTGGATGAAGCGGAGAGCCCCGTTTGGAGTGAGGCTGCAAAGGGCATGCCAAGGGAAGTGTTCTGCTGTGCCAAGACTCGTGCTGCGCACGCTTTGTGGTTGGAGTGAGAAACAGGTTCCTTGGTGTTTTCTGCGAAACGCTTTAGCAGGCCGTTGGTGCTAGTATGGAGTCAGGGGATGGATGAAGCGGAGAGCCAGGAGCGGAGAGCCCCGTTTGGAGTGAGGCTGCAAAGGGCATGCCAAGGGAAGTGTTCTGCTGTGCCAAGACTCGTGCTGCGCACGCTTTGTGGTTGGCGTGAGAAACAGGTTCCTTGGTGTTTTCTGCGAAACGCTTTAGCAGGCCGTTGGTGCTAGTATGGCGTCAGGGGATGGATGAAGCGGAGAGCCCCGTTTGGAGTGAGGCTGCAAAGGGCATGCCAAGGGAAGTGTTCTGCTGTGCCAAGACTCGTGCTGCGCACGCTTTGTGGTTGGAGTGAGAAACAGGTTCCTTGGTGTTTTCTGCGAAACGCTTTAGCAGGCCGTTGGTGCTAGTATGGAGTCAGGGGATGGATGAAGCGGAGAGCCCCGTTTGGAGTGAGGCTGCAAAGGGCATGCCAAGGGAAGTGTTCTGCTGTGCCAAGACTCGTGCTGCGCACGCTTTGTGGTTGGAGTGAGAAACAGGTTCCTTGGTGTTTTCTGCGAAACGCTTTAGCAGCCCGTTGGTGCTAGTATGGAGTCAGGGGATGGATGAAGCGGAGAGCCCCGTTTGGAGTGAGGCTGCAAAGGCCATGCCAAGGGAAGTGTTCTGCTGTGCCAAGACTCGTGCTGCGCACGCTTTGTGGTTGGAGTGAGAAACAGGTTCCTTGGTGTTTTCTGCGAAACGCTTTAGCAGCCCGTTGGTGCTAGTATGGCGTCAGGGGATGGATGAAGCGGAGAGCCCCGTTTGGAGTGAGGCTGCAAAGGCCATGCCAAGGGAAGTGTTCTGCTGTGCCAAGACTCGTGCTGCGCACGCTTTGTGGTTGGCGTGAGAAACGGGTTCCTTGGTGTTTTCTGCGAAACACTTTAGCAGCCCGTTGGTGCTTGTATGGAGTCAGGGGCTGGATGAAGCGGAGAGCCCCGTTTGGAGTGAGGCTGCAAAGGGCATGCCAAGGGAAGTGTTCTGCTGTGCCAAGACTCGTGCTGCGCACGCTTTGTGGTTGGAGTGAGAAACAGCTTCCTTGGTGTTTTCTGCGAAACGCTGTAGCAGCCCGTTGGTGCTAGTATGGAGTCAGGGGATGGATGAAGCGGAGAGCCCCGTTTGGAGTGAGGCTGCAAAGGGCATGCCAAGGGAAGTGTTCTGCTGTGCCAAGACTCGTGCTGCGCACCCTTTGTGGTTGGAGTGAGAAACAGGTTCCTTGGTGTTTTCTGCGAAACGCTTTAGCAGCCCGTTGGTGCTAGTATGGAGTCAGGGGATGGATGAAGCGGAGAGCCCCATTTGGAGTGAGGCTGCAAAGGGCATGCCAAGGGAAGTGTTCTGCTGTGCCAAGACTCGTGCTGCGCACGCTTTGTGGTTGGAGTGAGAAACAGGTTCCTTGGTGTTTTCTGCGAAACGCTTTAGCAGGCCGTTGGTGCTAGTATGGCGTCAGGGGATGGATGAAGCGGAGAGCCCCGTTTGGAGTGAGGCTGCAAAGGGCATGCCAAGGGAAGTGTTCTGCTGTGCCAAGACTCGTGCTGCGCACGCTTTGTGGTTGGAGTGAGAAACAGGTTCCTTGGTGTTTTCTGCGAAACGCTTTAGCAGCCCGTTGGTGCTAGTATGGAGTCAGGGGATGGATGAAGCGGAGAGCCCCGTTTGGAGTGAGGCTGCAAAGGGCATGCCAAGGGAAGTGTTCTGCTGTGCCAAGACTCGTGCTGCGCACGCTTTGTGGTTGGAGTGAGAAACAGGTTCCTTGGTGTTTTCTGCGAAACGCTTTAGCAGCCCGTTGGTGCTAGTATGGAGTCAGGGGATGGATGAAGCGGAGAGCCCCGTTTGGAGTGAGGCTGCAAAGGGCATGCCAAGGGAAGTGTTGTGCTGTGCCAAGACTCGTGCTGCGCACGCTTTGTGGTTGGCGTGAGAAACAGGTTCCTTGGTGTTTTCTGCGAAACGCTTTAGCAGGCCGTTGGTGCTAGTATGGAGTTAGGGGCTGGATGAAGCGGAGAGCCCCGTTTGGAGTGAGGCTGCAAAGGGCATGCCAAGGGAAGTGTTCTGCTGTGCCAAGACTCGTGCTGCGCACGCTTTGTGGTTGGAGTGAGAAACAGGTTCCTTGGTGTTTTCTGCGAAACGCTTTAGCAGGCCGTTGGTGCTAGTATGGAGTCAGGGGATGGATGAAGCGGAGAGCCCCGTTTGGAGTGAGGCTGCAAAGGCCATGCCAAGGGAAGTGTTCTGCTGTGCCAAGACTCGTGCTGCGCACGCTTTGTGGTTGGAGTGAGAAACAGGTTCCTTGGTGTTTTCTGCGAAACGCTTTAGCAGCCCGTTGGTGCTAGTATGGAGTCAGGGGATGGATGAAGCGGAGAGCCCCGTTTGGAGTGAGGCTGCAAAGGCCATGCCAAGGGAAGTGTTCTGCTGTGCCAAGACTCGTGCTGCGCACGCTTTGTGGTTGGAGTGATAAACAGGTTCCTTGGTGTTTTCTGCGAAATGCTTTAGCAGCCCGTTGGTGCTAGTATGGCGTCAGGGGATGGATGAAGCGGAGAGCCCCGTTTGGAGTGAGGCTGCAAAGGACATGCCAAGGGAAGTGTTCTGCTGTGCCAAGACTCGTGCTGCGCACGCTTTGTGGTTGGAGTGAGAAACAGGTTCCTTGGTGTTTTCTGCGAAACACTTCAGCAGCCCGTTGGTGCTTGTATGGAGTCAGGGGCTGGATGAAGCGGAGAGCCCCGTTTGGAGTGAGGCTGCAAAGGGCATGCCAACGGAAGTGTTCTGCTGTGCCAAGACTCGTGCTGCGCACGCTTTGTGGTGGGAGTGAGAAACAGGTTCCTTGGTGTTTTCTGCAAAACGCTCTAGCAGCCCATTGGTGCTAGCATGGAGTCAGGGGATGGATGAAGCGGAGAGCC
This sequence comes from Tinamus guttatus, assembly GCF_059628265.1. Taxonomy (NCBI): domain Eukaryota; kingdom Metazoa; phylum Chordata; class Aves; order Tinamiformes; family Tinamidae; genus Tinamus; species Tinamus guttatus. The sequence continues at coordinate 25,940 of NW_028290115.1, forward strand.
CCGTTTGGAGTGAGGCTGCAAAGGGCATGCCAAGGGAAGTGTTCTGCTGTGCCAAGACTCGTGCTGCGCACGCTTTGTGGTTGGAGTGAGAAACAGGTTCCTTGGAGTTTTCTGCAAAACGCTTTAGCAGCCCGTAGGTGCTAGTATGGAGTCAGGGGATGGATGAAGCGGAGAGCCCCGTTTGGAGTGAGGCTGCAAAGGGCATGCCAAGGGAAGTGTTCTGCTGTGCCAAGACTCGTGCTGCGCACGCTTTGTGGTTGGAGTGAGAAACAGGTTCCTTGGTGTTTTCTGCGAAACGCTTTAGCAGCCCGTTGGTGCTAGTATGGCGTCAAGGGATGGATGAAGCGGAGAGCCCCGTTTGGAGTGAGGCTGCAAAGGACATGCCAAGGGAAGTGTTCTGCTGTGCCAAGACTCGTGCTGCGCACACTTTGTGGTTGGAGTGAGAAACAGGTTCCTTGGTGTTTTCTGCAAAACGCTTTAGCAGCCCGTTGGTGCTAGTATGGAGTCAGGGGATGGATGAAGCGGAGAGCCCCGTTTGGAGTGAGGCTGCAAAGGGCATGCCAAGGGAAGTGTTCTGCTGTGCCAAGACTCGTGCTGCGCACGCTTTGTGGTTGGAGTGAGAAACAGGTTCCTTGGTGTTTTCTGCGAAACGCTTTAGCAGCCCGTTGGTGCTAGTATGGAGTCAGGGGATGGATGAAGCGGAGAGCCCCGTTTGGAGTGAGGCTGCAAAGGGCATGCCAAGGGAAGTGTTCTGCTGTGCCAAGACTCGTGCTGCGCACGCTTTGTGGTTGGCGTGAGAAACAGGTTCCTTGGTGTTTTCTGCGAAACGCTTTAGCAGGCCGTTGGTGCTAGTATGGCGTCAAGGGATGGATGAAGCGGAGAGCCCCGTTTGGAGTGAGGCTGCAAAGGGCATGCCAAGGGAAGTGTTCTGCTGTGCCAAGACTCGTGCTGCGCACGCTTTGTGGTTGGAGTGAGAAACAGGTTCCTTGGTGTTTTCTGCGAAACGCTTTAGCAGGCCGTTGGTGCTAGTATGGAGTCAGGGGATGGATGAAGCGGAGAGCCCCGTTTGGAGTGAGGCTGCAAAGGGCATGCCAAGGGAAGAGTTCTGCTGTGCCAAGACTCGTGCTGCGCACGCTTTGTGGTTGGCGTGAGAAACAGGTTCTTTGGTGTTTTCTGCGAAACGCTTTAGCAGCCCGTTGGTGCTAGTATGGAGTCAGGGGATGGATGAAGCGGAGAGCCCCGTTTGGAGTGAGGCTGCAAAGGGCATGCCAAGGGAAGTGTTCTGCTGTGCCAAGACTCGTGCTGCGCACGCTTTGTGGTTGGAGTGAGAAACAGGTTCCTTGGTGTTTTCTGCGAAACGCTTTAGCAGCCCGTTGGTGCTAGTATGGAGTCAGGGGATGGATGAAGCGGAGAGCCCCGTTTGGAGTGAGGCTGCAAAGGCCATGCCAAGGGAAGCGTTCTGCTGTGCCAAGACTCGTGCTGCGCACGCTTTGTGGTTGGAGTGAGAAACAGGTTCCTTGGTGTTTTCTGCGAAACGCTTTAGCAGGCCGTTGGTGCTAGTATGGCGTCAGGGGATGGATGAAGCGGAGAGCCCCGTTTGGAGTGAGGCTGCAAAGGACATGCCAAGGGAAGTGTTCTGCTGTGCCAAGACTCGTGCTGCGCACGCTTTGTGGTTGGAGTGAGAAACAGGTTCCTTGGTGTTTTCTGCGAAACGCTTTAGCAGCCCGTTGGTGCTAGTATGGCGTCAGGGGATGGATGAAGCGGAGAGCCCCGTTTGGAGTGAGGCTGCAAAGGACATGCCAAGGGAAGTGTTCTGCTGTGCCAAGACTCGTGCTGCGCACGCTTTGTGGTTGGAGTGAGAAACAGGTTCCTTGGTGTTTTCTGCGAAACACTTCAGCAGCCCGTTGGTGCTTGTATGGAGTCAGGGGCTGGATGAAGCGGAGAGCCCCGTTTGGAGTGAGGCTGCAAAGGGCATGCCAACGGAAGTGTTCTGCTGTGCCAAGACTCGTGCTGCGCACGCTTTGTGGTGGGAGTGAGAAACAGGTTCCTTGGTGTTTTCTGCAAAACGCTCTAGCAGCCCATTGGTGCTAGTATGGAGTTAGGGGATGGATGAAGCGGAGAGCCCCGTTTGGAGTGAGGCTGCAAAGGGCATGCCAAGGGAAGTGTTCTGCTGTGCCAAGACTCGTGCTGCGCACGCTTTGTGGTTGGAGTGAGAAACAGGTTCCTTGGTGTTTTCTGCGAAACGCTTTAGCAGCCCGTTGGTGCTAGTATGGCGTCAAGGGATGGATGAAGCGGAGAGCCCCGTTTGGAGTGAGGCTGCAAAGGACATGCCAAGGGAAGTGTTCTGCTGTGCCAAGACTCGTGCTGCGCACACTTTGTGGTTGGAGTGAGAAACAGGTTCCTTGGTGTTTTCTGCAAAACGCTTTAGCAGCCCGTTGGTGCTAGTATGGAGTCAGGGGATGGATGAAGCGGAGAGCCCCGTTTGGAGTGAGGCTGCAAAGGGCATGCCAAGGGAAGTGTTCTGCTGTGCCAAGACTCGTGCTGCGCACGCTTTGTGGTTGGAGTGAGAAACAGGTTCCTTGGTGTTTTCTGCGAAACGCTTTAGCAGCCCGTTGGTGCTAGTATGGAGTCAGGGGATGGATGAAGCGGAGAGCCCCGTTTGGAGTGAGGCTGCAAAGGGCATGCCAAGGGAAGTGTTCTGCTGTGCCAAGACTCGTGCTGCGCACGCTTTGTGGTTGGCGTGAGAAACAGGTTCCTTGGTGTTTTCTGCGAAACGCTTTAGCAGGCCGTTGGTGCTAGTATGGCGTCAAGGGATGGATGAAGCGGAGAGCCCCGTTTGGAGTGAGGCTGCAAAGGGCATGCCAAGGGAAGTGTTCTGCTGTGCCAAGACTCGTGCTGCGCACGCTTTGTGGTTGGAGTGAGAAACAGGTTCCTTGGTGTTTTCTGCGAAACGCTTTAGCAGGCCGTTGGTGCTAGTATGGAGTCAGGGGATGGATGAAGCGGAGAGCCCCGTTTGGAGTGAGGCTGCAAAGGGCATGCCAAGGGAAGTGTTCTGCTGTGCCAAGACTCGTGCTGCGCACGCTTTGTGGTTGGAGTGAGAAACAGGTTCCTTGGTGTTTTCTGCGAAACGCTTTAGCAGCCCGTTGGTGCTAGTATGGAGTCAGGGGATGGATGAAGCGGAGAGCCCCGTTTGGAGTGAGGCTGCAAAGGGCATGCCAAGGGAAGTGTTCTGCTGTGCCAAGACTCGTGCTGCGCACGCTTTGTGGTTGGCGTGAGAAACAGGTTCCTTGGTGTTTTCTGCGAAACGCTTTAGCAGGCCGTTGGTGCTAGTATGGAGTCAGGGGATGGATGAAGCGGAGAGCCCCGTTTGGAGTGAGGCTGCAAAGGGCATGCCAAGGGAAGTGTTCTGCTGTGCCAAGACTCGTGCTGCGCACGCTTTGTGGTTGGCGTGAGAAACAGGTTCCTTGGTGTTTTCTGCGAAACGCTTTAGCAGGCCGTTGGTGCTAGTATGGCGTCAAGGGATGGATGAAGCGGAGAGCCCCGTTTGGAGTGAGGCTGCAAAGGGCATGCCAAGGGAAGTGTTCTGCTGTGCCAAGACTCGTGCTGCGCACGCTTTGTGGTTGGAGTGAGAAACAGGTTCCTTGGTGTTTTCTGCGAAACGCTTTAGCAGGCCGTTGGTGCTAGTATGGAGTCAGGGGATGGATGAAGCGGAGAGCCCCGTTTGGAGTGAGGCTGCAAAGGGCATGCCAAGGGAAGTGTTCTGCTGTGCCAAGACTCGTGCTGCGCACGCTTTGTGGTTGGAGTGAGAAACAGGTTCCTTGGTGTTTTCTGCGAAACGCTTTAGCAGCCCGTTGGTGCTAGTATGGAGTCAGGGGATGGATGAAGCGGAGAGCCCCGTTTGGAGTGAGGCTGCAAAGGGCATGCCAAGGGAAGTGTTCTGCTGTGCCAAGACTCGTGCTGCGCACGCTTTGTGGTTGGCGTGAGAAACAGGTTCCTTGGTGTTTTCTGCGAAACGCTTTAGCAGGCCGTTGGTGCTAGTATGGAGTCAGGGGATGGATGAAGCGGAGAGCCCCGTTTGGAGTGAGGCTGCAAAGGGCATGCCAAGGGAAGTGTTCTGCTGTGCCAAGACTCGTGCTGCGCACGCTTTGTGGTTGGCGTGAGAAACAGGTTCCTTGGTGTTTTCTGCGAAACGCTTTAGCAGGCCGTTGGTGCTAGTATGGCGTCAAGGGATGGATGAAGCGGAGAGCCCCGTTTGGAGTGAGGCTGCAAAGGGCATGCCAAGGGAAGTGTTCTGCTGTGCCAAGACTCGTGCTGCGCACGCTTTGTGGTTGGAGTGAGAAACAGGTTCCTTGGTGTTTTCTGCGAAACGCTTTAGCAGGCCGTTGGTGCTAGTATGGAGTCAGGGGATGGATGAAGCGGAGAGCCCCGTTTGGAGTGAGGCTGCAAAGGGCATGCCAAGGGAAGAGTTCTGCTGTGCCAAGACTCGTGCTGCGCACGCTTTGTGGTTGGCGTGAGAAACAGGTTCTTTGGTGTTTTCTGCGAAACGCTTTAGCAGCCCGTTGGTGCTAGTATGGAGTCAGGGGATGGATGAAGCGGAGAGCCCCGTTTGGAGTGAGGCTGCAAAGGGCATGCCAAGGGAAGTGTTCTGCTGTGCCAAGACTCGTGCTGCGCACGCTTTGTGGTTGGAGTGAGAAACAGGTTCCTTGGTGTTTTCTGCGAAACGCTTTAGCAGCCCGTTGGTGCTAGTATGGAGTCAGGGGATGGATGAAGCGGAGAGCCCCGTTTGGAGTGAGGCTGCAAAGGCCATGCCAAGGGAAGCGTTCTGCTGTGCCAAGACTCGTGCTGCGCACGCTTTGTGGTTGGAGTGAGAAACAGGTTCCTTGGTGTTTTCTGCGAAACGCTTTAGCAGGCCGTTGGTGCTAGTATGGCGTCAGGGGATGGATGAAGCGGAGAGCCCCGTTTGGAGTGAGGCTGCAAAGGACATGCCAAGGGAAGTGTTCTGCTGTGCCAAGACTCGTGCTGCGCACGCTTTGTGGTTGGAGTGAGAAACAGGTTCCTTGGTGTTTTCTGCGAAACGCTTTAGCAGCCCGTTGGTGCTAGTATGGCGTCAGGGGATGGATGAAGCGGAGAGCCCCGTTTGGAGTGAGGCTGCAAAGGACATGCCAAGGGAAGTGTTCTGCTGTGCCAAGACTCGTGCTGCGCACGCTTTGTGGTTGGAGTGAGAAACAGGTTCCTTGGTGTTTTCTGCGAAACACTTCAGCAGCCCGTTGGTGCTTGTATGGAGTCAGGGGCTGGATGAAGCGGAGAGCCCCGTTTGGAGTGAGGCTGCAAAGGGCATGCCAACGGAAGTGTTCTGCTGTGCCAAGACTCGTGCTGCGCACGCTTTGTGGTGGGAGTGAGAAACAGGTTCCTTGGTGTTTTCTGCAAAACGCTCTAGCAGCCCATTGGTGCTAGTATGGAGTTAGGAGATGGATGAAGCGGAGAGCCCCGTTTGGAGTGAGGCTGCAAAGGGCATGCCAAGGGAAGTGTTCTGCTGTGCCAAGACTCGTGCTGCGCACGCTTTGTGGTTGGAGTGAGAAACAGGTTCCTTGGTGTTTTCTGCGAAACGCTTTAGCAGCCCGTTGGTGCTAGTATGGCGTCAAGGGATGGATGAAGCGGAGAGCCCCGTTTGGAGTGAGGCTGCAAAGGACATGCCAAGGGAAGTGTTCTGCTGTGCCAAGACTCGTGCTGCGCACACTTTGTGGTTGGAGTGAGAAACAGGTTCCTTGGTGTTTTCTGCAAAACGCTTTAGCAGCCCGTTGGTGCTAGTATGGAGTCAGGGGATGGATGAAGCGGAGAGCCCCGTTTGGAGTGAGGCTGCAAAGGGCATGCCAAGGGAAGTGTTCTGCTGTGCCAAGACTCGTGCTGCGCACGCTTTGTGGTTGGAGTGAGAAACAGGTTCCTTGGTGTTTTCTGCGAAACGCTTTAGCAGCCCGTTGGTGCTAGTATGGAGTCAGGGGATGGATGAAGCGGAGAGCCCCGTTTGGAGTGAGGCTGCAAAGGGCATGCCAAGGGAAGTGTTCTGCTGTGCCAAGACTCGTGCTGCGCACGCTTTGTGGTTGGCGTGAGAAACAGGTTCCTTGGTGTTTTCTGCGAAACGCTTTAGCAGGCCGTTGGTGCTAGTATGGCGTCAAGGGATGGATGAAGCGGAGAGCCCCGTTTGGAGTGAGGCTGCAAAGGGCATGCCAAGGGAAGTGTTCTGCTGTGCCAAGACTCGTGCTGCGCACGCTTTGTGGTTGGAGTGAGAAACAGGTTCCTTGGTGTTTTCTGCGAAACGCTTTAGCAGGCCGTTGGTGCTAGTATGGAGTCAGGGGATGGATGAAGCGGAGAGCCCCGTTTGGAGTGAGGCTGCAAAGGGCATGCCAAGGGAAGAGTTCTGCTGTGCCAAGACTCGTGCTGCGCACGCTTTGTGGTTGGCGTGAGAAACAGGTTCTTTGGTGTTTTCTGTGAAACGCTTTAGCAGCCCGTTGGTGCTAGTATGGAGTCAGGGGATGGATGAAGCGGAGAGCCCCGTTTGGAGTGAGGCTGCAAAGGGCATGCCAAGGGAAGTGTTCTGCTGTGCCAAGACTCGTGCTGCGCACGCTTTGTGGTTGGAGTGAGAAACAGGTTCCTTGGTGTTTTCTGCGAAACGCTTTAGCAGCCCGTTGGTGCTAGTATGGAGTCAGGGGATGGATGAAGCGGAGAGCCCCGTTTGGAGTGAGGCTGCAAAGGCCATGCCAAGGGAAGCGTTCTGCTGTGCCAAGACTCGTGCTGCGCACGCTTTGTGGTTGGAGTGAGAAACAGGTTCCTTGGTGTTTTCTGCGAAACGCTTTAGCAGGCCGTTGGTGCTAGTATGGCGTCAGGGGATGGATGAAGCGGAGAGCCCCGTTTGGAGTGAGGCTGCAAAGGGCATGCCAAGGGAAGTGTTCTGCTGTGCCAAGACTCGTGCTGCGCACGCTTTGTGGTTGGAGTGAGAAACAGGTTCCTTGGTGTTTTCTGCGAAACGCTTTAGCAGGCCGTTGGTGCTAGTATGGAGTCAGGGGATGGATGAAGCGGAGAGCCCCGTTTGGAGTGAGGCTGCAAAGGGCATGCCAAGGGAAGAGTTCTGCTGTGCCAAGACTCGTGCTGCGCACGCTTTGTGGTTGGCGTGAGAAACAGGTTCTTTGGTGTTTTCTGCGAAACGCTTTAGCAGCCCGTTGGTGCTAGTATGGAGTCAGGGGATGGATGAAGCGGAGAGCCCCGTTTGGAGTGAGGCTGCAAAGGGCATGCCAAGGGAAGTGTTCTGCTGTGCCAAGACTCGTGCTGCGCACGCTTTGTGGTTGGAGTGAGAAACAGGTTCCTTGGTGTTTTCTGCGAAACGCTTTAGCAGCCCGTTGGTGCTAGTATGGAGTCAGGGGATGGATGAAGCGGAGAGCCCCGTTTGGAGTGAGGCTGCAAAGGCCATGCCAAGGGAAGCGTTCTGCTGTGCCAAGACTCGTGCTGCGCACGCTTTGTGGTTGGAGTGAGAAACAGGTTCCTTGGTGTTTTCTGCGAAACGCTTTAGCAGGCCGTTGGTGCTAGTATGGCGTCAGGGGATGGATGAAGCGGAGAGCCCCGTTTGGAGTGAGGCTGCAAAGGACATGCCAAGGGAAGTGTTCTGCTGTGCCAAGACTCGTGCTGCGCACGCTTTGTGGTGGGAGTGAGAAACAGGTTCCTTGGTGTTTTCTGCGAAACGCTTTAGCAGCCCGTTGGTGCTAGTATGGAGTTAGGGGATGGATGAAGCGGAGAGCCCCGTTTGGAGTGAGGCTGCAAAGGGCATGCCAAGGGAAGTGTTCTGCTGCGCCAAGACTCGTGCTGCGCACGCTTTGTGGTTGGCGTGAGAAACAGGTTCCTTGGTGTTTTCTGCGAAACGCTTTAGCAGGCCGTTGGTGCTAGTATGGAGTTAGCGGATGGATGGAGCGGAAAGCGCCGTTTGGAGTGAGGCTGCAAAGGGCATGCCAAGGGAAGTGTTCTGCTGTGCCAAGACTCGTGCTGCGCACGCTTTGTGGTTGGAGTGAGAAACAGGTTCCTTGGTGTTTTCTGCGAAACGCTTTAGCAGGCCGTTGGTGCTAGTATGGCGTCAGGGGATGGATGAAGCGGAGAGCCCCGTTTGGAGTGAGGCTGCAAAGGGCATGCCAAGGGAAGTGTTCTGCTGTGCCAAGACTCGTGCTGCGCACGCTTTGTGGTTGGAGTGAGAAACAGCTTCCTTGGTGTTTTCTGCGAAACGCTTTAGCAGGCCGTTGGTGCTAGTATGGAGTCAGGGGATGGATGAAGCGGAGAGCCCCGTTTGGAGTGAGGCTGCAAAGGGCATGCCAAGGGAAGTGTTCTGCTGTGCCAAGACTCGTGCTGCGCACGCTTTGTGGTTGGAGTGAGAAACAGGTTCCTTGGTGTTTTCTGCGAAACGCTTTAGCAGCCCGTTGGTGCTAGTATGGAGTCAGGGGATGGATGAAGCGGAGAGCCCCGTTTGGAGTGAGGCTGCAAAGGCCATGCCAAGGGAAGTGTTCTGCTGTGCCAAGACTCGTGCTGCGCACGCTTTGTGGTTGGAGTGAGAAACAGGTTCCTTGGTGTTTTCTGCGAAACGCTTTAGCAGCCCGTTGGTGCTAGTATGGAGTCAGGGGATGGATGAAGCGGAGAGCCCCGTTTGGAGTGAGGCTGCAAAGGGCATGCCAAGGGAAGTGTTCTGCTGTGCCAAGACTCGTGCTGCGCACGCTTTGTGGTTGGCGTGAGAAACAGGTTCCTTGGTGTTTTCTGCGAAACGCTTTAGCAGGCCGTTGGTGCTAGTATGGCGTCAGGGGATGGATGAAGCGGAGAGCCCCGTTTGGAGTGAGGCTGCAAAGGGCATGCCAAGGGAAGTGTTCTGCTGTGCCAAGACTCGTGCTGCGCACGCTTTGTGGTTGGAGTGAGAAACAGGTTCCTTGGTGTTTTCTGCGAAACGCTTTAGCAGGCCGTTGGTGCTAGTATGGCGTCAGGGGATGGATGAAGCGGAGAGCCCCGTTTGGAGTGAGGCTGCAAAGGGCATGCCAAGGGAAGTGTTCTGCTGTGCCAAGACTCGTGCTGCGCACGCTTTGTGGTTGGAGTGAGAAACAGGTTCCTTGGTGTTTTCTGCGAAACGCTTTAGCAGGCCGTTGGTGCTAGTATGGAGTCAGGGGATGGATGAAGCGGAGAGCCCCGTTTGGAGTGAGGCTGCAAAGGGCATGCCAAGGGAAGTGTTCTGCTGTGCCAAGACTCGTGCTGCGCACGCTTTGTGGTTGGAGTGAGAAACAGGTTCCTTGGTGTTTTCTGCGAAACGCTTTAGCAGCCTGTTGGTGCTAGTATGGCGTCAGGGGATGGATGAAGCGGAGAGCCCCGTTTGGAGTGAGGCTGCAAAGGACATGCCAAGGGAAGTGTTCTGCTGTGCCAAGACTCGTGCTGCGCACGCTTTGTGGTTGGCGTGAGAAACAGGTTCCTTGGTGTTTTCTGCGAAACACTTTAGCAGCCCGTTGGTGCTTGTATGGAGTCAGGGGATGGATGAAGCGGAGAGCCCCGTTTGGAGTGAGGCTGCAAAGGGGATGCCAAGGGAAGTGTTCTGCTGTGCCAAGACTCGTGCTGCGCACGCTTTGTGGTGGGAGTGAGAAACAGGTTCCTTGGTGTTTTCTGCGAAACGCTTTAGCAGCCCGTTGGTGCTAGTATGGAGTTAGGGGATGGATGAAGCGGAGAGCCCCGTTTGGAGTGAGGCTGCAAAGGGCATGCCAAGGGAAGTGTTCTGCTGTGCCAAGACTCGTGCTGCGCACGCTTTGTGGTTGGCGTGAGAAACAGGTTCCTTGGTATTTTCTGCGAAACGCTTTAGCAGGCCGTTGGTGCTAGTATGGAGTTAGGGGATGGATGGAGCGGAAAGCGCCGTTTGGAGTGAGGCTGCAAAGGGCATGCCAAGGGAAGTGTTCTGCTGTGCCAAGACTCGTGCTGCGCACGCTTTGTGGTTGGAGTGAGAAACAGGTTCCTTGGTGTTTTCTGCGAAACGCTTTAGCAGGCCGTTGGTGCTAGTATGGCGTCAGGGGATGGATGAAGCGGAGAGCCCCGTTTGGAGTGAGGCTGCAAAGGGCATGCCAAGGGAAGTGTTCTGCTGTGCCAAGACTCGTGCTGCGCACGCTTTGTGGTTGGAGTGAGAAACAGGTTCCTTGGTGTTTTCTGCGAAACGCTTTAGCAGGCCGTTGGTGCTAGTATGGAGTCAGGGGCTGGATGAAGCGGAGAGCCCCGTTTGGAGTGAGGCTGCAAAGGGCATGCCAAGGGAAGTGTTCTGCTGTGCCAAGACTCGTGCTGCGCACGCTTTGTGGTTGGAGTGAGAAACAGGTTCCTTGGTGTTTTCTGCGAAACGCTTTAGCAGCCCGTTGGTGCTAGTATGGAGTCAGGGGATGGATGAAGCGGAGAGCCCCGTTTGGAGTGAGGCTGCAAAGGCCATGCCAAGGGAAGTGTTCTGCTGTGCCAAGACTCGTGCTGCGCACGCTTTGTGGTTGGAGTGAGAAACAGGTTCCTTGGTGTTTTCTGCGAAACGCTTTAGCAGGCCGTTGGTGCTAGTATGGAGTCAGGGGATGGATGAAGCGGAGAGCCCCGTTTGGAGTGAGGCTGCAAAGGGCATGCCAAGGGAAGTGTTCTGCTGTGCCAAGACTCGTGCTGCGCACGCTTTGTGGTTGGCGTGAGAAACAGGTTCCTTGGTGTTTTCTGCGAAACGCTTTAGCAGGCCGTTGGTGCTAGTATGGCGTCAGGGGATGGATGAAGCGGAGAGCCCCGTTTGGAGTGAGGCTGCAAAGGGCATGCCAAGGGAAGTGTTCTGCTGTGCCAAGACTCGTGCTGCGCACGCTTTGTGGTTGGAGTGAGAAACAGGTTCCTTGGTGTTTTCTGCGAAACGCTTTAGCAGCCCGTTGGTGCTAGTATGGAGTCAGGGGATGGATGAAGCGGAGAGCCCCGTTTGGAGTGAGGCTGCAAAGGGCATGCCAAGGGAAGTGTTCTGCTGTGCCAAGACTCGTGCTGCGCACGCTTTGTGGTTGGAGTGAGAAACAGGTTCCTTGGTGTTTTCTGCGAAACGCTTTAGCAGCCCGTTGGTGCTAGTATGGAGTCAGGGGATGGATGAAGCGGAGAGCCCCGTTTGGAGTGAGGCTGCAAAGGCCATGCCAAGGGAAGTGTTCTGCTGTGCCAAGACTCGTGCTGCGCACGCTTTGTGGTTGGAGTGAGAAACAGGTTCCTTGGTGTTTTCTGCGAAACGCTTTAGCAGCCCGTTGGTGCTAGTATGGCGTCAGGGGATGGATGAAGCGGAGAGCCTCGTTTGGAGTGAGGCTGCAAAGGACATGCCAAGGGAAGTGTTCTGCTGTGCCAAGACTCGTGCTGCGCACGCTTTGTGGTTGGCGTGAGAAACAGGTTCCTTGGTGTTTTCTGCGAAACGCTTTAGCAGGCCGTTGGTGCTAGTATGGAGTCAGGGGATGGATGAAGCGGAGAGCCTGGAGCGGAAAGCGCCGTTTGGAGTGAGGCTGCAAAGGGCATGCCAAGGGAAGTGTTCTGCTGTGCCAAGACTCGTGCTGCGCACGCTTTGTGGTTGGCGTGAGAAACAGGTTCCTTGGTGTTTTCTGCGAAACGCTTTAGCAGGCCGTTGGTGCTAGTATGGCGTCAGGGGATGGATGAAGCGGAGAGCCCCGTTTGGAGTGAGGCTGCAAAGGGCATGCCAAGGGAAGTGTTCTGCTGTGCCAAGACTCGTGCTGCGCACGCTTTGTGGTTGGCGTGAGAAACAGGTTCCTTGGTGTTTTCTGCGAAACGCTTTAGCAGGCCGTTGGTGCTAGTATGGCGTCAGGGGATGGATGAAGCGGAGAGCCCCGTTTGGAGTGAGGCTGCAAAGGGCATGCCAAGGGAAGTGTTCTGCTGTGCCAAGACTCGTGCTGCGCACGCTTTGTGGTTGGAGTGAGAAACAGGTTCCTTGGTGTTTTCTGCGAAACGCTTTAGCAGCCCGTTGGTGCTAGTATGGAGTCAGGGGATGGATGAAGCGGAGAGCCCCGTTTGGAGTGAGGCTGCAAAGGGCATGCCAAGGGAAGTGTTCTGCTGTGCCAAGACTCGTGCTGCGCACGCTTTGTGGTTGGAGTGAGAAACAGGTTCCTTGGTGTTTTCTGCGAAACGCTTTAGCAGCCCGTTGGTGCTAGTATGGAGTCAGGGGATGGATGAAGCGGAGAGCCCCGTTTGGAGTGAGGCTGCAAAGGCCATGCCAAGGGAAGTGTTCTGCTGTGCCAAGACTCGTGCTGCGCACGCTTTGTGGTTGGAGTGAGAAACAGGTTCCTTGGTGTTTTCTGCGAAACGCTTTAGCAGCCCGTTGGTGCTAGTATGGCGTCAGGGGATGGATGAAGCGGAGAGCCTCGTTTGGAGTGAGGCTGCAAAGGACATGCCAAGGGAAGTGTTCTGCTGTGCCAAGACTCGTGCTGCGCACGCTTTGTGGTTGGCGTGAGAAACAGGTTCCTTGGTGTTTTCTGCGAAACGCTTTAGCAGGCCGTTGGTGCTAGTATGGAGTCAGGGGATGGATGAAGCGGAGAGCCTGGAGCGGAAAGCGCCGTTTGGAGTGAGGCTGCAAAGGGCATGCCAAGGGAAGTGTTCTGCTGTGCCAAGACTCGTGCTGCGCACGCTTTGTGGTTGGCGTGAGAAACAGGTTCCTTGGTGTTTTCTGCGAAACGCTTTAGCAGGCCGTTGGTGCTAGTATGGCGTCAGGGGATGGATGAAGCGGAGAGCCCCGTTTGGAGTGAGGCTGCAAAGGGCATGCCAAGGGAAGTGTTCTGCTGTGCCAAGACTCGTGCTGCGCACGCTTTGTGGTTGGAGTGAGAAACGGGTTCCTTGGTGTTTTCTGCGAAACGCTTTAGCAGGCCGTTGGTGCTAGTATGGAGTCAGGGGATGGATGAAGCGGAGAGCCCCGTTTGGAGTGAGGCTGCAAAGGGCATGCCAAGGGAAGTGTTCTGCTGTGCCAAGACTCGTGCTGCGCACGCTTTGTGGTTGGAGTGAGAAACGGGTTCCTTGGTGATTTCTGCGAAACGCTTTAGCAGCCCGTTGGTGCTAGTATGGCGTCAGGGGATGGATGAAGCGGAGAGCCCCGTTTGGAGTGAGGCTGCAAAGGACATGCCAAGGGAAGTGTTCTGCTGTGCCAAGACTCGTGCTGCGCACGCTTTGTGGTTGGCGTGAGAAACAGGTTCCTTGGTGTTTTCTGCGAAACACTTTAGCAGCCCGTTGGTGCTTGTATGGAGTCAGGGGCTGGATGAAGCGGAGAGCCCCGTTTGGAGTGAGGCTGCAAAGGGCATGCCAAGGGAAGTGTTCTGCTGTGCCAAGACTCGTGCTGCGCACGCTTTGTGGTTGGAGTGAGAAACAGGTTCCTTGGTGTTTTCTGCGAAACGCTGTAGCAGCCCGTTGGTGCTAGTATGGAGTCAGGGGATGGATGAAGCGGAGAGCCCCGTTTGGAGTGAGGCTGCAAAGGGCATGCCAAGGGAAGTGTTCTGCTGTGCCAAGACTCGTGCTGCGCACGCTTTGTGGTTGGCGTGAGAAACAGGTTCCTTGGTGTTTTCTGCGAAACG
>NW_028290116.1:0-20213 GCF_059628265.1 Tinamus guttatus
CCCCTACCCCCCCATAGAGGTACTACTTAGTATTTCTATGTATTATCGTGCATACATTTATATAGGACATTAATCATCCCCTCATACTATGTTTTATAGGACATTAATTTACTTAACCCATTTATAGTGATTAATCCAATATAGCCTTAAATCCCTTATTCAGTTCATGATCTTCCACCAATCACTAAATTTCTATATATGCTCATAACAGTCAAGCAGTCAAACGTCCAGTATCAGATGGATTTCTAGTCTCCTCCCCTCACGAGAAATCAGCAACCGCTTGCATGGTTAGATCCCGTATGCTCTAGTTTCAGGAACCTACATTTAATATACAATGGTTCACGCACCTCTGGTTCCTACTTCAGGGTCCCTAATGGCTTAATCCCCACAGAATGCTTTTTAAAAGGCTTCTGGTATGTGAGATGCACCATATTCTCCCATAATCTCGACATTTTTAACTCTTCCGTCCATCTAGCTCCCTTTTTTTTTCTCTGCTACTTCAACGTGCCCCCATACTATGCATAGTCAGAAAGCCAACAATTTAGGTCTGGACATCAATGGTCTTCGTAATGCGTCTCTGTTCCGGGACCGATTAATGAGACGGTCGGCGTATATGTGGAATCATTCGGACACTGATGCACTTGCCATCCGCATTTGGTTGATCTTGATCCACCCCCAACTAATTGGGGTATAATAGTGAATGCTTGTCGGACATATAAAACCCAATTTCCAATGCTCTATTTTTCTCTAATTTTTTTCAAAATTAGAGAAAAACTATAGCTTCAATTTACAACATTTTTTTTGATTTTTTTACAATTTTTTTCATTTTTTTATATTTTTGTCACTCCTAAAGTTACTACTAAAAAAAATTTTTTTTCAAAAAATTTTAAAAAAATTTTTTTTTTCAAAAATTTTTTCAACCCATTTTCACCAACCCTCTCCAGCCAACTTCCCCCTATTTTCACACCATAACCATGACAACCACTATTCTCCTCCCCATCCCAAAACTCCCTGCACAATTTAAACCAAAAAACATAAACGAATCAGCCTGCCCAAATAAAAACATAGGCAGCGAAACCAATACGTCCTTGTAGCTTAACGCAAAGCATGACACTGAAGATGCCAAGATGGTTTACCCAACCCAAGGACAAAAGACTTAGTCCTAACCTTACCATTAATTATCATTAGACATATACATGCAAGTATCCGCACTCCAGTGTAAATGCCCTCATAAACTTCTACTCTACTAGAAGTAAGAGGAGCAGGTATCAGGCACACCATATTCTCCTCGTAGTAGCCCAAGACACCTTGCTCAGCCACACCCCCACGGGCTTCCAGCAGTAATTGACATTAAGCCATAAGTGAAAACTTGACTTAGTTATAATGACTTAGGGCCGGTAAATCTCTGTGCCAGCCACCGCGGTCATACAAGAGGCCCAAATTAATGGTACACGGCGTAAAGCGTGGAAACATGTTATCTAATCAGCTCGGACCAAAGTACACCTAAGCTGTCACAAGCCTAAGAGGTACCAAAACCCTACGTAAAAATGGTCCCAGTACTTATAGGGCCAATTATACTCCACGAAAGCTAAGAAACAAACTGGGATTAGATACCCCACTATGCTTAGCCCTAAATCTAGATGTTTACCCCTACCAAAACATCCGCCCGAGAACTACGAGCACAAACGCTTAAAACTCTAAGGACTTGGCGGTGCCCTAAACCCACCTAGAGGAGCCTGTTCTATAATCGATACTCCACGATACACCCGACCATCCCTTGCCCAAACAGCCTACATACCGCCGTCACCAGCCCGCCTAAATGAGAGTTCAATAGCGAGCACAACAGCCCTCCGCTAACAAGACAGGTCAAGGTATAGCGAATGAGATGGAAGAAATGGGCTACATTTTCTAATATAGAATAATTCTTCAACGAACAAGGTAATGAAAACCCCTTAGAAGGCGGATTTAGCAGTAAGATGAAACCAGAAAGTTCACCTTAAACTGGCTCTAGGGCACGTACATACCGCCCGTCACCCTCCTCACAAGCAATTATCCACATAAATAATGATCTAAACCAAAGCTGAAGATGAGGTAAGTCGTAACAAGGTAAGTGTACCGGAAGGTGTACTTAGCATATCAGGACGTAGCTATAATTGCAAAGCATTCAGCTTACACCTGAAAGATGTCTTCTAACTAGGACCGACCTGATGCCAACTCTAGCTCAAACCAATTAATCACAACACTAAATTTCTCTACAAAACAATTAAAACATTTTTCTACACCTAGTATAGGCGATAGAAAAGTTACTTGACGCAATAGAAAATTTGTACCGTGAGGGAAAGTTGAAATAGCAGTGAAAAACCAAGCATAAAACAGCAAAGACCAACTCTTGTACCTTTTGCATCATGATTTAGCAAGAATAATCAAGCATAATGAACTTTAGCTTGCCATCCCGAAACCTATGCGAGCTACCTACAAGCAGCTATCATGAGCAAACCCGTCTCTGTGGCAAAAGAGTGGGATGACTTGTTAGTAGAGGTGAAAAGCCAATCGAGCTAGGTGATAGCTGGTTGCCTGCGAAACGAATGTAAGTTCCTCCCTAAATTTTCCCCTCCAGATATACTAAATTACTACAATGAGATATTTAGGAGTAATTTAAAGGAGGTACAGCTCCTTTAAATCAGGACACAACCTAAACCAGAGGATAATACAAACTACTCCTTTTACATGTAGGCCTTCAAGCAGCCATCAATCAAGAGTGCGTTAAAGCTCATATCTCCAAAAATA
The DNA here is from genome assembly GCF_059628265.1 of Tinamus guttatus. Taxonomy (NCBI): domain Eukaryota; kingdom Metazoa; phylum Chordata; class Aves; order Tinamiformes; family Tinamidae; genus Tinamus; species Tinamus guttatus. The sequence continues at coordinate 2,788 of NW_028290116.1, forward strand.
CCAAAAACACCGTGAATCCCTCACCACTAGCAGACCAACCTATGACCATAGGAGAATTCATGCTAAAATGAGTAATTTGAAGGGGACCCCCCTCTCTAGGCGCAAGCTTACATACTAAACTATTATTAACAGTACGACTTATACCACAACTCCACAAGACCGAATATTTAACTAACCTGTTACACCTACCCTGGAGCGCCCCCAGAAAGATTTAAATCTGCAAAAGGAACTCGGCAAGCCCAAGGCCCGACTGTTTACCAAAAACATAGCCTTCAGCTTACACAAGTATTGAAGGTGATGCCTGCCCAGTGACTAAGGTTTAACGGCCGCGGTATCCTAACCGTGCGAAGGTAGCGCAATCAATTGTCTCATAAATCGAGACCTGTATGAATGGCTAAACGAGGTCTTAACTGTCTCTTGCAGATAATCAATGAAATTGATCTCCCTGTGCAAAAGCAGGAATATCATCATAAGACGAGAAGACCCTGTGGAACTTAAAAATTCTAGACCAATGCCACCACTCTCTAAACCTTCAAGGCCCACCCTCTTGCACTCAATGGTCCTAATTTTTTGGTTGGGGCGACCTTGGAGTATAGACTAGCCTCCAAAAAATAAGATCACATAATCTTAACCTAGATTATACCCCTCAAAGTACTAATAGTAATCAGACCCAATATAATTGACCAATGAACCAAGCTACCCCAGGGATAACAGCGCAATCTCCTTCAAGAGCCCCTATCGACAAGGAGGTTTACGCACTCGATGTTGGATCAGGACAACCTAATGGTGCAGCCGCTATTAAGGGTTCGTTTGTTCAACGATTAACAGTCCTACGTGATCTGAGTTCAGACCGGAGCAATCCAGGTCGGTTTCTATCTATGCTTTTACTTCCCCTAGTACGAAAGGACCGGGGCAGTGGGGCCTATGTTCACTGACATGCCCCCCTTCTATCTAATTAGTGAACACAACTGAACTAATAAGAATGAATCAAACCACCGAACATCCTAGATAAAGGATAGCTAGCGTGGCAGAGCTTGGCAAATGCAAAAGGCTTAAGCCCTTTATCCAGAGGTTCAAATCCTCTCTCTAGCTGCACACACCATGTACACTGTAAATTATTTGCTCATATCCCTATCATATGTTATTCCTATTCTCATTGCAGTGGCATTTCTTACATTACTTGAACGAAAAATCTTAAGCTACATACAAGCCCGAAAGGGGCCTAATATTGTTGGCCCATTTGGATTACTTCAACCCATCGCAGATGGAGTTAAACTCTTCATCAAAGAACCCGTTCGTCCTTCAACATCTTCCCCTCTTTTATTCACAATAACCCCAATTCTAGCTCTGCTCCTAGCTCTCACCATCTGAATTCCCCTACCCATTCCATTCCCACTCTCAGACATAAACCTTGGACTATTATTTCTACTCTCTATATCAAGTTTAGCCGTATACTCTATTCTATGATCAGGCTGAGCTTCTAACTCAAAATACGCTCTAATTGGTGCCCTACGAGCTGTAGCACAAACAATCTCTTATGAAGTAACCCTAGCAATTATCTTATTATCAATCATCACCCTAAGCGGAAACTATACCCTCAACACCCTAGCAACAACTCAAGAACCCCTATACCTTATCTTTGCTACCTGACCCTTAACAATAATATGGTATATCTCTACACTTGCAGAAACCAATCGAGCCCCTTTCGACCTGACAGAAGGAGAATCAGAACTAGTCTCAGGGTTTAACGTTGAATACTCTGCTGGCCCATTTGCCCTATTCTTCCTAGCAGAATATGCTAACATTATATTAATAAATGCCATAACCACAATCCTATTCATCAATCCTAGTTCACTAAGCCTACCCTACCAGCTTTTCCCCATAATCCTAGCCGTAAAAACTCTACTTTTAACCTCAGGATTCTTATGAGTACGAGCTTCTTACCCACGATTCCGCTATGATCAATTAATACATCTACTATGAAAAAATTTCCTACCCCTTACCCTAGCCTTTTGCCTCTGACATACAAGTATACCAATTTCATTCGCAGGCCTACCCCCATGCCTAAGATGCAATACCTACCCATGGAAATGTGCCTGAACCTAAGGGTCACTATGATAAAGTGAACATAGAGGTCTACCAATCCTCTCATTTCCTTAGCTAATTAGAAAAGCAGGAATCGAACCTACACAAAGGAGATCAAAACTCCCCATACTTCCTCTATATTATTTCCTAGTAAAGTCAGCTAACTAAGCTATCGGGCCCATACCCCGAAAACGATGGTTTAACTCCCTCCTTTACTAATGTACCCTCACACCAAGCTAATTTCACTGGCCAGCATTACCCTGGGATCCACTATTACTATGTCCAGCAGCCACTGAATCCTAGCTTGAACTGGACTAGAAATCAACACTCTCGCTACCATTCCCCTAATCTCCAAATCCCACCACCCACGAGCTGTAGAAGCCTCCATCAAATACTTTTTGGTCCAAGCCTCAGCTTCTGCCCTAATACTATTCTCCAGTATAATTAATGCCTGAGACACTGGTCAATGAGACATTACCCAATTAACCAATCCCACATCCTCCTTATTACTGACAGCCTCTATCGCCATAAAACTGGGTCTAGTACCCTTCCACTTTTGGTTCCCAGAAGTACTACAAGGAACCTCACTAATCACTGCTCTTCTACTATCGACAATAATCAAACTCCCACCACTAACAATCCTAATCCTTATCGCACCCTCACTAAACCCTACCATCATCATAACTATAGCTATTGCCTCCACAATGATCGGCGGATGAATGGGATTAAATCAAACCCAAACCCGAAAAATCCTAGCCTTCTCCTCTATCTCCCACCTTGGCTGAACTACTACAATCATCATCTATAACCCCAACCTTGCCATCTTAACCTTCTACTTATATATAATCATAACAACGCCTGTATTCCTCTCATTAAATATAACCAAAGCTACAAATCTCTCCATACTAATAACCTCATGGACCAAAGCTCCAGCACTGAATACCAGCCTAATACTAACTCTCCTATCCCTAGCGGGACTCCCCCCACTATTGGGCTTCTTACCCAAATGAATAATCCTCCAAGAATTAACTATTCAAGAAATGACACCCACAGCCATTGTCATCTCCATACTCTCGCTCCTGGGATTATTCTTCTACTTACGCCTAACATATCATTCCACAATTACTCTGGCCCCGAACTCCTCTAATTACATAAAATTATGATATATTAATAAAGCCTCCCATACCCCCACCGCAATTCTTACTTCTCTCTGCATCACCCTCATCCCCCTATCCCCCATAATCTTCTCCTTGTTCTAGAAACTTAGGATAATAGATAAACCAAAGGCCTTCAAAGCTTTAAATAAGAGTTAAATCCTCTTAGTTTCTGCTAAAGCCAACAGGACATTAACCTGTATCTCCCGAATGCAAATCGGACGCTTTTATTAAGCTAAAGCCTCACTAGACAGGTGGGCTTTGATCCCACAACCCCTTAGTTAACAGCTAAGTGCCCCATCCAACAGGCTTCTGCCTACCAGGCTTCGGTGCACTTCTATTGCACATCGATGGGTTTGCAACCCAACATGAACTTCACTACAAAGCCGATAAGAAGAGGACTTGAACCTCTGTAAAAAGGACTACAGCCTAACGCCTAATCTCTCAGCCATCTTACCTGTGACCTTTATCAATCGATGATTATTCTCAACAAACCATAAAGATATCGGTACATTGTACCTTATTTTTGGTGCATGAGCAGGTATAGTAGGCACAGCCCTAAGCCTACTAATCCGCGCTGAACTTGGCCAACCAGGCACTTTACTAGGTGATGACCAAATTTACAACGTCATCGTAACAGCCCATGCCTTCGTTATAATTTTCTTCATAGTTATACCAGTAATAATTGGCGGCTTTGGGAACTGATTAGTTCCACTTATAATTGGAGCCCCTGATATGGCCTTCCCCCGAATGAACAACATAAGCTTCTGACTCCTACCACCATCATTTCTACTCCTACTAGCCTCATCCACTATTGAAGCTGGAGCGGGTACTGGATGAACCGTCTACCCCCCACTAGCCGGGAATATAGCCCACGCAGGTCCCTCTGTAGACCTAGCTATCTTCTCCTTACATCTCGCTGGAGTATCTTCTATCCTCGGAGCAATTAACTTTATTACTACCGCTATCAATATAAAACCCCCAGCCTTATCACAATACCAAACCCCACTATTTGTGTGATCCGTCCTAATTACTGCTATCCTCCTACTATTATCCCTCCCAGTACTAGCTGCTGGCATTACTATGCTCCTTACTGACCGAAATCTCAATACCTCATTCTTCGACCCTGCAGGAGGAGGAGACCCTATTCTATACCAACATCTATTCTGATTTTTTGGCCACCCAGAAGTTTATATCCTCATTCTCCCAGGATTCGGAATTATCTCCCATGTAGTTGCCTATTACGCTGGAAAAAAAGAACCCTTCGGATATATAGAATAGTCTGAGCCATACTATCCATTGGATTCCTAGGCTTCATCGTATGAGCTCACCATATATTTACCGTCGGAATAGACGTTGATACACGAGCCTACTTTACATCCGCCACTATAATTATTGCCATCCCCACTGGTATCAAAGTCTTTAGCTGACTAGCTACCCTTCATGGAGGTACAATCAAATGAGACCCTCCAATCCTCTGAGCCCTAGGCTTTAATTTTCCTCTTTACCATTGGAGGACTTACTGGCATCGTACTAGCCAACTCCTCACTTGACATTGCTCTACACGACACATACTACGTAGTTGCACACTTCCACTATGTCCTATCCATAGGAGCCGTATTCGCTATCTTAGCCGGATTCACACACTGATTCCCCCTATTCACAGGATTCACCCTACACCCAACCTGAACAAAAGCCCACTTTGGAGTCATATTCACAGGAGTTAACCTAACCTTTTTCCACAGCACTTTCTAGGACTAGCCGGAATACCACGACGATACTCTGACTACCCAGATGCCTACACCATTTGAAACACCATATCCTCCATTGGCTCCCTAATCTCCATAACGGCTGTCATTATACTCATGTTCATTATCTGAGAGGCATTTTCTTCTAAGCGTAAAATCCAACTAACCTGAACTGACCCCTACAAACATCGAATGAATCCACGGCTGCCCACCCCCTCACCACACCTTTGAAGAACCAGCATATGTTCAAGTCCAGAAAGGAAGGAATCGAACCTCCTCATGTTGGTTTCAAGCCAACCGCACTAACCACTTATGCTTCTTTCTTATGAGAAGTAGTAAATCTATTACATGGCCTTGTCAAGACCAAATCACAGGTTAAACCCTGTACATCTCACGTGGCCAACCCATCCCAACTTGGATTCCAAGACGCATCATCCCAATCATAGAAGAACTAGTCGAATTCCATGACCACGCTCTAATCATCGCACTGGCCATCTGCAGCCTAGTCCTATACATTCTAACCCTCATACTCACAGAAAAATTATCCTCCAATACTGTAGATGCCCAAGAAATTGAACTTATCTGGACTATCCTACCCGCCATTGTACTAATCTTACTAGCCCTTCCATCCCTCCAAATCCTATACATAATAGACGAAATTGATGAACCAGATCTAACCCTAAAGGCAATTGGCCATCAATGATACTGATCATATGAATATACAGACTTTAAAGACCTCTCATTTGACTCTTACATAATTCCAACTTCAGAACTACCCACAGGCCATTTCCGACTCCTAGAAGTAGACAACCGAGTTGTAATTCCCATAGAATCCCCTATAGTAATTGTTACCGCTGGAGATGTCCTACACTCTTGAGCAGTCCCCACTCTCGGAGTAAAAACCGACGCTATCCCTGGACGACTCAATCAAACTTCATTCACAGCAACCCGGCCTGGAATTTTTTATGGTCAATGCTCAGAAATCTGTGGAGCTAACCACAGCTACATACCAATCGTAATTGAATCAGCCCCACTCCCATACTTCGAGAATTGATCATCACACCTCTCAAACTAATCATTAAGAAGCTATGCCACAGCACTAGCCTTTTAAGCTAGAAGATAGAGGTTTTACTCCTCCTTAATGATATGCCTCAATTAAATCCTAACCCCTGATTCTTCATCATGACCTCCCTATGAATCATCTTTCTGCTAATCATACAACCTAAATCCTCAACCATGTACTTCCCCAATCCACCATCTCACAAAATTAAATCCACCCTTAAACCCCTACCCTGATACTGACCATGAACTTAACATTCTTTGACCAATTCGCTAGTCCCCAACTCATGGGATTCCCATTAATCATAATCTCCATAATCTTTCCTACTATTCTCTTACCATCCCCCAATAGCCGTTGACTCTCCAACCGCCTGACAACTGTACAACTCTGACTGACTAAATTAATAACCAAACAACTAATAAACCCCCTAAACAAGCCTGGTCATAAATGAGCCCTCATCCTATCTTCACTGATAATCCTCCTTCTCCTAACTAACCTACTTGGGCTACTACCATATACCTTTACTCCCACAACCCAACTATCTATAAATATAGCACTAGCTTTTCCTCTTTGACTCGCTACTATCCTCACCGGACTTCGAAACCAACCCTCCACATCATTAGGCCATATTCTGCCGGAAGGTACCCCAACCCCACTCATTCCTGCCCTAATCCTAATCGAAACTATCAGCCAAATCATTCGTCCCATTGCCCTAGGGGTCCGACTCACCGCAAACTTAACTGCAGGACACTTACTAATCCAACTCACCTCCACCGCTACAATTGCCCTACTACAAATCTTCCCAGCTATATCCATCGTAACCTTCACCATCCTACTCTTACTTACCATTCTAGAATTAGCAGTGGCAATAATCCAAGCCTACGTATTCGTTCTACTTATTAGCTTATACTTACAAGAAAACATCTAATGGCACACCAAGCACACTCATACCACATAGTAGATCCAAGCCCATGACCCATCTTTTTGGAGCTATTGCAGCCCTCCTTACGACCTCTGGCCTAATCATATGATTTCATTTTAACTCCACCCACTTACTTTCAGTAGGCCTAGTATCCCTAATCCTCATTATAATCCAATGATGACGAGACATTGTCCGAGAAGGAACATTCCAAGGCCATCACACCCCGACCGTCCAAAAGGGCTTACGATACGGAATAGTCCTATTCATTACATCAGAAGCTTTCTTCTTCCTAGGATTTTTCTGAGCATTCTTCCACTCAAGCCTAGCACCTACACCTGAGCTCGGAGGCTTATGACCCCCTACTGGAATTACTCCATTAAACCCTATAGAAGTTCCACTACTCAACACCGCCGTCCTCCTAGCATCCGGAGTCACCGTAACCTGAGCCCATCACAGCATTACCGAATGCAACCGAAAACAGGCTATTCAAGCTATACTATTAACCATCCTCCTTGGATTTTATTTTACCCTACTACAAACCATAGAGTACCACGAAGCTCCATTCTCTATTGCTGATGGAGTTTACGGCTCCACATTCTTTGTAGCAACTGGATTCCACGGATTACACGTAATTATTGGATCCACCTTCCTAACCGTATGTCTTCTCCGCCTTGTCAAATTTCATTTTACATCTAATCATCATTTCGGCTTTGAAGCAGCTGCTTGATACTGACACTTCGTTGATGTAATCTGATTATTCCTCTACATCACCATCTACTGATGAGGATCTTACTCTTCTAGTATAATTATTACAATTGACTTCCAATCTTTAAAATCTGGTTACATCCCAGAGAAGAGTAATAAACATAATTACATTTATACTCCTAGTAACCCTAATCCTCAGCACTCTCCTAACTACTATCAACTTATGACTAGCCCAAATAAGCCCAGACACCGAAAAACTCTCTCCATACGAATGTGGCTTTGATCCCCTAGGATCAGCTCGACTGCCATTCTCGATCCGATTCTTCCTCAGTAGCAATCTTATTCTTACTATTTGACCTAGAAATCGCCCTACTACTCCCTCTCCCATGAGCAATCCAACTCCCCAATCCACTACTCACAATACTATGAACCTCCCTAATTCTACTTCTACTGACCCTCGGATTAGTCTACGAGTGGGTCCAAGGAGGACTTGAATGAGCTGAATAATAGAAAGTTAGTCTAATACAAGACAGCCGACTTCGACTCGGCAAATTACAGCAACTACTGTAACTTTCTCATGTTAGTACACCCCAGCTTCTATTCTGCCTTCATCCTCAGCTGTCTAGGACTAGCCTTTCATCGAACCCACTTCATCTCAGCCCTACTATGCCTAGAAAGCATGATACTCTCACTATACATCGCCCTCTCAATCTGACCAATCCATACCCAAACTCCATCATTCACACTCATCCCCGTACTAATACTAACCTTCTCTGCCTGTGAAGCTGGTACAGGACTCGCCATACTAGTAGCATCAACCCGAACCCACGGCTCAGACCATCTCCACAACCTAAATCTACTACAATGCTAAAAATTATAATCCCTACGATAATACTCATCCCAACAGCCCTACTATCCCCCAAAAACCTCACCTGAACTATTACCACAACCTACAGCTTACTAATCGCTTCCCTTAGCCTACAATGATTGCACCCAACATACTTCCCCTACAAATTTTTAAACCAATGATCAGGTATTGATCAAATCTCAGCCCCACTCCTAGTACTTTCCTGCTGACTTCTTCCACTCATACTTATTGCCAGCCAAAACCACCTTCACCCCGAACCAATGACACGAAAATATATCTTCATCACCACTCTTATTACTATCCAACCCTTTATTCTCCTAGCCTTTTCATCCACAGAACTATCCTTATTTTACATCTCTTTCGAAGCTACCCTAATTCCAACACTAATTTTAATCACACGATGAGGCAACCAACCAGAACGTCTTAGCGCTGGCATTTATCTTTTATTTTATACCCTAATCAGCTCCCTCCCCCTGCTAATCGCTCTTCTACACCTCCACATACAAACAGGCACACTTCACATACCTACCATAAAACTTCTACATCCCCTATCATCATCGTCATGGACTAACATTCTATCAAGCATAGCACTCTTAACAGCATTTATAGTTAAAGCCCCACTATATGGACTTCACCTATGACTGCCAAAAGCTCATGTAGAAGCTCCCATTGCAGGATCCATACTCCTCGCTGCCCTCCTCCTAAAATTAGGTGGTTATGGTATCATACGAATTACTGCAATTACAGGCCCACTAACTACCTACCTCTCCTACCCGTTCCTTACCCTCGCCCTATGAGGCGCACTAATAACCAGCTCCATCTGCCTACGCCAAACTGATCTAAAATCACTAATCGCATACTCATCTATTAGCCACATAGGCCTCACAATCGCTGCCTGCATAATCCAAACTGAATGATCCTTCTCAGGAGCCATAACCCTTATAATCGCCCATGGCCTCACCTCCTCCATATTATTCTGCCTGGCAAACACAAACTACGAACGTACACACAGTCGTATCCTGATCCTAACCCGAGGCTTACAATCTCTACTCCCCCTCATATGCACATGATGACTTCTAGCCAACCTAACAAACATAGCCCTCCCCCCAACAATCAATCTCATAGCCGAACTTACCATTATAATCAGCCTATTCAAATGATCCCCTTTTACAATCATTCTAACTGGCCTTGCAACCCTACTCACCGCCTCCTACAGCCTGACCATATTCCTCGCTACTCAACGAGGAGCACCTCCCTCTCACATCACCTCAATTCACTGCACAACCACACGAGAACACCTACTAATAACCCTTCACACCTTACCCATACTTCTCTTAATCACTAAACCAGAACTCATTTCAAATTATATATAATGCGAATATAGTTTCAACCCAAACATTAGACTGTGATTCTAAAAATAGAAGTTCAAACCTCCTTATTCGCCAAGGGGCGGTTTAACCAGCAAGAACTGCTAACTCCTGCATCTGAGACTAAACTCTCAGCCCCCTTACTTTTAAAGGATAATAGTAATCCACTGGTCTTAGGAGCCACTAATCTTGGTGCAACTCCAAGTAAAAGTAATAAAAACCTTATTACTCCTTAATACCATAACCCTACTAACACTAACAATCCTCTCTATGCCAATCATTTCCACCCTCATCTTCTCCAATCACAAAAATACCCCTTCAACTATTACTTCCTATGTAAAATCTGCTTTCCTCATCAGTCTCATTCCCATAATCACCTATATGCTCTCCGGAACCAATACAATTACCTCCTACTGACACTGAAATCTCACCACCAACTTCAAGATCCTCATAAGCTTTAAACTCGACCAATATTCCACAGTATTTTTTCCTATCGCCTTATTTGTAACCTGATCAATTATACAATTCGCAACCTGATACATAGCTTCAGACCCCTCTATCACTAAATTCTTCTTATACCTCCTCATATTCCTAATTGCTATACTCGTCCTAACAGTCGCCAACAACATATTCATACTTTTTATCGGCTGAGAAGGAGTAGGCATTATATCCTTTCTCCTAATTGGTTGATGACACGGACGAACTGACGCTAATACTGCCGCCCTCCAAGCAATCATCTACAACCGAATTGGAGATATTGGACTTATTATATGCATAGCCTGACTAGCCTCCTCTATTAACTCATGAGACATCCAACCCCAACACAACAATCAAATCCCCATCCTCCCACTCCTAGGATTAATTATTGCTGCTACCGGCAAATCCGCACAATTTGGTCTTCACCCATGACTCCCTGCTGCCATAGAAGGCCCCACACCAGTATCTGCCCTATTACACTCAAGCACTATAGTTGTAGCCGGCATCTTCCTACTTATTCGCACCCACCCCATGTTCTCCAACTCCCTAACAGCCCTAACCCTGTGCTTATGTTTAGGTGCTATCTCCACTATATTTGCAGCTATCTGCGCATTAACACAAAATGATATTAAAAAAATCATTGCTTTCTCTACATCTAGCCAACTCGGACTAATAATAGTAACCATCGGTCTTAACCTCCCTCAACTAGCATTCCTACACATCTCCACTCACGCCTTCTTCAAAGCCATACTATTCCTATGCTCAGGCTCAATTATCCACAACCTTGCCGGAGAACAAGACATCCGAAAAATAGGTGGATTACAAAAACTTCTCCCCATAACCTCTTCCTGCCTCACCATCGGCAACCTTGCCCTGATCGGCACCCCCTTCTTAGCCGGGTTCTACTCCAAAGACCTTATCATCGAGAGCCTCAACAATTCCTACCTAAACTCTTGAGCCCTACTACTTACATTACTCGCTACATCATTTACAGCTACATACAGTCTACGAATAACTCTTATAGTTCAAACCGGATATTGTCGAATCACCCCTACAGCCCCCATTAACGAAAACATACCTAATATCCTAAACCCCATGACCCGCCTCGCTTTAGGAAGCATTACTGCAGGTATTCTAATCTCATCCAACATACTTCCCACAAAAACACTTCCAATAACAATACCCACCATCATCAAAATTGCCGCTCTCCTAGTCACAATCCTAGGTATCCTCTTAGCCCTAGAACTAACAAACCTAACCCACAACCTTACTCTCCCTAACCAAAATACCCTAATGAACTTCTCTCTAACATTAGGTTACTTCAACCCACTTAGCCACCGAACAACCTCCACTAAACTCCTCAACTCTGGACAAAAAATTGCATCCCACCTAATTGACTTATCATGATGCAAAAAAATCGGACCAGAAGGACTTGCCGATATCCAACTCTTAGCCACAAAATCCTGCACCCCATTACACTCAGGATTAATTAAAACCTACCTAAGCTCCTTTGCCTTGTCAATCTTTATCTTACTTCTACTTAACTAATGGCCCCAAACATCCGAAAATCACACCCCCTACTTAAAATCATCAACAACTCCCTAATTGACCTACCATCCCCCTCAAACATTTCAACCTGATGGAACTTCGGATCCTTACTAGGAATCTGTCTCATTACACAAATCCTAACTGGATTACTACTAGCCACTCACTATACAGCCGACACCTCCCTAGCCTTTCACTCTGTAGCCCATATCTGCCGAGACATCCAATATGGCTGACTTATCCGTAATCTTCACGCAAACGGAGCCTCCTTCTTCTTTATCTGCATCTACTTACATATTGGACGAGGACTATACTATGGCTCATACCTCTACAAAGAGACATGAAATACTGGAGTTATCCTACTCTTTACACTTATAGCCACAGCTTTTGTAGGCTATGTTCTGCCATGAGGACAAATATCCTTCTGAGGAGCTACCGTTATCACTAATCTTCTTTCAGCCATTCCCTACATCGGCCAAACCCTTGTTGAATGAGCCTGAGGAGGATTTTCCGTAGACAACCCCACCCTAACGCGATTCTTCGCCCTTCACTTCCTCTTACCTTTCCTCATCGCAAGCCTCTCAATCATTCACCTAACTTTCCTCCACGAATCCGGCTCTAATAATCCCCTAGGAATCATCTCCCATTGCGACAAAATTCCATTTCACCCCTATTTTACCACAAAAGACATTCTAGGATTCATCTTACTATTTATCCCACTCTTAACCCTCACCTTCTTCTTCCCAAACCTTCTAGGAGACCCAGAAAACTTTACCCCAGCCAATCCACTAACCACACCTCCACATATTAAACCAGAATGATACTTCCTATTTGCATACGCAATTTTACGATCAATCCCCAATAAACTAGGAGGTGTACTGGCCCTAACCGCCTCCATTTTAATCCTCCTCCTCATTCCACTCCTCCACAAATCCAAACTACGCTCCATAACTTTTCGGCCCCTATCTCAAACACTATTCTGACTTCTATTTACCAATCTACTCATCCTAACATGAATCGGGAGCCAACCTGTAGAACATCCATTCATCATTATCGGACAAGTAGCTTCTTTCACCTACTTCCTCACACTACTCTTCCTATTCCCCACCATTGCAACCCTAGAAAACAAAATCCTCTATTAATACTCTAATAGTTTATTAAAACATTGGTCTTGTAAACCAAAAATTGAAGAATTGTTCTTCTTAGAGTATCTTTCCCCCCGCCTAATTACAGAATGGGGGGGGGGGGGAAGGGGGGGGGGGGAAAAATTTAAAGGGAAAGGTAAGGAAAAAGTAAAGGAAGAAAACAGAGGGATAATAAACACTAGAAAACTCACCAACCTCAACATCTCAGAAAGAGAGGACTTAAACCTCTACCTCCAGCTCCCAAAGCTGGTATTCTCCACTAAACTACCTTCTGACTCCCCCACACCTAAACTGCCCGAACTGCCCCACATGACAGACCCCGCACCAACTCCAACACCACAAACAGTGTCAAAAACAAACCTCACCCCGCCACTACAAACATCCCCGCTCCCCAAGAATAAAACATAGCTACTCCACTAAAATCCACTCGGACCACAGCACTCCCCCCACAATCCACCGTTCCTACCCATCACTCCTCTAACCCCACAAAATCTCACACCACCCCACCCATTAGAATTACCACTACAAACCCCACCCCATACCCTAAAACTCGTCAATCTCCCCAAGCCTCAACATAAGGATCCGCAGCCAAAGACACACAGTACACAAACACCACCAGCATGCCCCCCAAATATACCAAAAATAAGGCCAATGAGATAAAAGATACCCCCAAACTCAGCAACCACCCACACCCTACCACAGATGCCACCACCAGACCCATCGCCCCATACTGCGGCGATGGGTTTGATGCCACTGCCAAAGCACCTAAAATAAAGCAAACCCCTAAGAAAGATACAAAGTACATCATAATTCTTGCTTGGCTACAATCCAAGGGCTGCAGTCTGAAAAACTGCCGTTGTACTCAACTACAAGAACACCTATAGATCTACCCCCCCTACCCCCCCATAGAGGTACTACTTAGTATTTCTATGTATTATCGTGCATACATTTATATAGGACATTAATCACTTCCTCATACTATGTTTTATAGGGCATTAATTTATCTAACCCATATATGATGATTAATCCAATATAGCCTTAAATCCCTTATTCAGTTCATGATCTTCCACCAATCACTAAATTTCTATATATGCTCATAACAGTCAAGCAGTCAAACGTCCAGTATCAGATGGATTTCTAGTCTCCTCCCCTCACGAGAAATCAGCAACCGCTTGCATGGTTAGATCCCGTATGCTCTAGTTTCAGGAACCTACATTTAATATACAATGGTTCACGCACCTCTGGTTCCTACTTCAGGGTCCCTAATGGCTTAATCCCCACAGAATGCTTTTTAAAAGGCTTCTGGTATGTGAGATGCACCATATTCTCCCATAATCTCGACATTTTTAACTCTTCCGTCCATCTAGCTCTCTTTTTTTTTTCTCTGCTACTTCAACGTGCCCCCATACTATGCATAGTCAGAAAGCCAACAATTTAGGTCTGGACATCAATGGTCTTCGTAATGCGTCTCTGTTCCGGGACCGATTAATGAGACGGTCGGCGTATATGTGGAATCATTCGGACACTGATGCACTTGCCATCCGCATTTGGTTGATCTTGATCCACCCCCAACTAATTGGGGTATAATAGTGAATGCTTGTCGGACATATAAAACCCAATTTCCAATGCTCTATTTTTCTCTAATTTTTTTCAAAATTAGAGAAAAACTATAGCTTCAATTTACAACATTTTTTTTGATTTTTTTACAATTTTTTTCATTTTTTTATATTTTTGTCACTCCTAAAGTTACTACTAAAAAAAATTTTTTTTTCAAAAAATTTTAAAAAAATTTTTTTTTTCAAAAAATTTTTTCAACCCATTTTCACCAACCCTCTCCAGCCAACTTCCCCCTATTTTCTCCACCACAATTCACCAACCTCAACATCTCAGAAAGAGAGGACTTAAACCTCTACCTCCAGCTCCCAAAGCTGGTATTCTCCACTAAACTACCTTCTGACTCCCCCACACCTAAACTGCCCGAACTGCCCCACATGACAGACCCCGCACCAACTCCAACACCACAAACAGTGTCAAAAACAAACCTCACCCCGCCACTACAAACATCCCCGCTCCCCAAGAATAAAACATAGCTACTCCACTAAAATCCACTCGGACCACAGCACTCCCCCCACAATCCACCGTTCCTACCCATCACTCCTCTAACCCCACAAAATCTCACACCACCCCACCCATTAGAATTACCACTACAAACCCCACCCCATACCCTAAAACTCGTCAATCTCCCCAAGCCTCAACATAAGGATCCGCAGCCAAAGACACACAGTACACAAACACCACCAGCATGCCCCCCAAATATACCAAAAATAAGGCCAATGAGATAAAAGATACCCCCAAACTCAGCAACCACCCACACCCTACCACAGATGCCACCACCAGACCCATCGCCCCATACTGCGGCGATGGGTTTGATGCCACTGCCAAAGCACCTAAAATAAAGCAAACCCCTAAGAAAGATACAAAGTACATCATAATTCTTGCTTGGCTACAATCCAAGGGCTGCAGTCTGAAAAACTGCCGTTGTACTCAACTACAAGAACACCTATAGATCTACCCCCCCTACCCCCCCATAGAGGTACTACTTAGTATTTCTATGTATTATCGTGCATACATTTATATAGGACATTAATCATCCCCTCATACTATGTTTTATAGGGCATTAATTTATCTAACCCATATATAGTGATTAATCCAATATAGCCTTAAATCCCTTATTCAGTTCATGATCTTCCACCAATCACTAAATTTCTATATATGCTCATAACAGTCAAGCAGTCAAACGTCCAGTATCAGATGGATTTCTAGTCTCCTCCCCTCACGAGAAATCAGCAACCGCTTGCATGGTTAGATCCCGTATGCTCTAGTTTCAGGAACCTACATTTAATATACAATGGTTCACGCACCTCTGGTTCCTACTTCAGGGTCCCTAATGGCTTAATCCCCACAGAATGCTTTTTAAAAGGCTTCTGGTATGTGAGATGCACCATATTCTCCCATAATCTCGACATTTTTAACTCTTCCGTCCATCTAGCTCCTTTTTTTTTCTCTGCTACTTCAACGTGCCCCCATACTATGCATAGTCAGAAAGCCAACAATTTAGGTCTGGACATCAATGGTCTTCGTAATGCGTCTCTGTTCCGGGACCGATTAATGAGACGGTCGGCGTATATGTGGAATCATTCGGACACTGATGCACTTGCCATCCGCATTTGGTTGATCTTGATCCACCCCCAACTAATTGGGGTATAATAGTGAATGCTTGTCGGACATATAAAACCCAATTTCCAATGCTCTATTTTTCTCTAATTTTTTTCAAAATTAGAGAAAAACTATAGCTTCAATTTACAACATTTTTTTTGATTTTTTTACAATTTTTTTCATTTTTTTATATTTTTGTCACTCCTAAAGTTACTACTAAAAAAAATTTTTTTTTCAAAAAATTTTAAAAAAATTTTTTTTTTCAAAAAATTTTTTCAACCCATTTTCACCAACCCTCTCCAGCCAACTTCCCCCTATTTTCACACCATAACCATGACAACCACTATTCTCCTCCCCATCCCAAAACTCCCTGCACAATTTAAACCAAAAAACATAAACGAATCAGCCTGCCCAAATAAAAACATAGGCAGCGAAACCAATACGTCCTTGTAGCTTAACGCAAAGCATGACACTGAAGATGCCAAGATGGTTTACCCAACCCAAGGACAAAAGACTTAGTCCTAACCTTACCATTAATTATCATTAGACATATACATGCAAGTATCCGCACTCCAGTGTAAATGCCCTCATAAACTTCTACTCTACTAGAAGTAAGAGGAGCAGGTATCAGGCACACCATATTCTCCTCGTAGTAGCCCAAGACACCTTGCTCAGCCACACCCCCACGGGCTTCCAGCAGTAATTGACATTAAGCCATAAGTGAAAACTTGACTTAGTTATAATGACTTAGGGCCGGTAAATCTTGTGCCAGCCACCGCGGTCATACAAGAGGCCCAAATTAATGGTACACGGCGTAAAGCGTGGAAACATGTTATCTAATCAGCTCGGACCAAAGTACACCTAAGCTGTCACAAGCCTAAGAGGTACCAAAACCCTACGTAAAAATGGTCCCAGTACTTATAGGGCCAATTATACTCCACGAAAGCTAAGAAACAAACTGGGATTAGATACCCCACTATGCTTAGCCCTAAATCTAGATGTTTACCCCTACCAAAACATCCGCCCGAGAACTACGAGCACAAACGCTTAAAACTCTAAGGACTTGGCGGTGCCCTAAACCCACCTAGAGGAGCCTGTTCTATAATCGATACTCCACGATACACCCGACCATCC
>NW_028290117.1:0-27712 GCF_059628265.1 Tinamus guttatus
GGGGATCCCCAGGTTTCGCTCCTGCCATCATTAGGTTTCAGGGCAGACGGTGGCAGAACGAGCCCCTGGGGGCCCCAATACTTGTCGGGGGGGGGGGGGGGCGGGTCGCAGTTGTGGCTCCGCCATCATTAGGCTTCAGAGTGCGGGGGGAGCAGTTTGCGAGGGGAAACGGCGCCGTTTTGGGGGCAAAAAGAGGGTTTTTGGCAGCTCCGCAGAAGGATTTTAATGGCGGCGTCAGAGCAGCCCCCGCAGCTGCTCCAGGGCCTCGTCCACCTTGAGCCGCTCGGCCTCCAGCTGCGCCAGCTGTGGGGCGGGGGGGGGATGTGGGGCTGCCCCACGGCCCCCCCCAGCCCAACAACCTGCCCCCCTGGAGGCCCCAGCCCCATAGACACCTCGTGGGGCTTGAAACGCCCCCCAACCCAGCACCTCCCTGATGGGGTGCGAGCAAGAGGGTAGCGCAGGGAGACCCCAACCCCCCAGGACGTCCCGAGCTCCCAAGTGCCCCTGACACCCCCCCAAGTGACCCCCAACACCCCTCTAAGCGCCTCTTTGGCCCCCCAAGTGCCCCCTCCAGCCCCCCAAGTGCCCCCCAACACCCTCTAAGTGCCCCCTCGGTCCCCCAAGTGCCCCCTTGGCCCCCCAAGTGCCCCCTCGGTCCCCCAAATGCCCCCTCGGCCCCCAAGTACCCCTTGACAGTCCCCCAAGTGCCCCCCAACACCCTCTAAGTGCCCCCTGACACCCCCCCAAGTGCCCCCCAACACCCCTCTAAGCGCCTCTTTGGCCCCCCCAAGTGCCCCCTCCAGCCCCCCAAGTTCCCACCAACACCCCCCCAAGTGCCCTCTCCAGCCCCCAAGTGCCCCCTGACACCCCTCTAAGTGCCCCCTCAGCCCCCCAAGTGCCTCCTGACACCCCTCCAAATGCCCCCTCGGCCCCCCAAGTGCCCCTCCAGCCCCCTAAGTGCCCCTCCAGCCCCCTAAATGCCCCCGGCACCCCTCTAAGTGCCCCCTCGGCCCCCCAAAGTGCCCCCCAACACCCCCCAAGTGCCCCCCGGCCCCCCCGCGCCCCCCCGCGCACCTTGGCGGCGTCGCCCTCCTGCACGGCTGGGGGCACCTTGGCGCCGTAGCCGGGGGCCGCCCGGCGCTGGCCCAGACGCTGCAGCTGCCGCTCGAGCTCCTGGCGCCGCCCGTCCAGCCGGGCCAGCTCCCGGGGGGCGTCGACGAGGCCCTGCGGGACCCCCCGATGGCAGCGCCCACAGGGAGCCCCCGATGGCAGCGCCCGCAGGGAGCCCCGATGCAGCGCCCACAGGGAGCCCCCGATGGCAGCGCCCACAGGGACCCCCCCCGATGGCAGCGCCCGCAGGGACCCCCCCCGATGGCAGCGCCCGCAGGGACCCTGATGGCAGCGCCCGCAGGGAGCCCCGATGGCAGCGCCCACAGGGAGCCCCGATGGCAGCACCCACAGGGAGCCCCCGATGGCAGCGCCCGCAGGGACCCCCCCGATGGCAGCGCCCGCAGGGACCCCCCCGATGGCAGCGCCCACAGGACCCCCGATGCAGCACCCACAGGGAGCCCCCGATGGCAGCGCCCGCAGGGACCCCCCGATGGCAGCGCCCGCAGGGACCCCCCGATGGCAGCGCCCGCAGGGAGCCCCGATGGCAGCGCCCGCAGGGACCCCCCGATGGCAGCGCCCGCAGGGACCCCCCCGATGGCAGCGCCCGCAGGGAGCCCCGATGGCAGCGCCCGCAGGGACCCCCGATGGCAGCGCCCGCAGGGACCCCCGATGGCAGCGCCTGCAGGGACCCCCCCTGTGCCCCGGTGCGGGGGTCTCGGCCCGGACGGACCCTCCCGGCCCCGGTGTGGGGGTCCCAGGGGTCCCATCCGGACCCTCCCGTCCCCGATCCCGGGGGTTGTCCCGGGGGTTCCCGTCCCCATCCCGGCGTTCCCATCGCACCCTGAGCAGCAGGTGGGCGCTGCAGCGCTCGGAGGTTCCCGTCCCCATCCCGGGGTTCCCGTCCCCATCCCAACATTCCCATCCCCATCCCGGCGTTCCCATCCCCAATCCCAGCATTCCCATCCCCAATCCCAGCATTCCCATCCCCAATCCAGCATTCCCCATCCCGGCGTTCCATCGCACCCTGAGCAGCAGGTGGGCGCTGCAGCGCTCGGAGGCGACGGCCACGGCGCAGCCGGGGGGGGGCCCCTCTCCCGGCTCCAGCACCCGCAGCCCCCCAGGGCCGCCAGGGCCGCGATGCAACCGGCGCCGCTCCGGGCGCGGGCGGCCCAGGCGGATCCGGGACCTGCAGGAAGCCTGGAATGCGGGGGGGGGGTGAGCGGGGCGCCCCCATCCCGCCCCATCCCGATCCATCCCATCCCGTTCCATCCCATTCCATCTCCCCCATCCCGATCCATCCCGATCCATCCCATCCCATCCCGCTCCATCCCATCCGCCCCATCCCATCCCATCCCGTACACTGCGGCCGCGCACGGGTCAGGCTGTAGTCGCTCTGCAGGGCGCCCCGTCCCGCTCCATCCCGCTCCATCCCGCTCCATCCCGCTCCATCCCATCCCATCCCATCCCATCCCATCCCGCTCCATCTCCCCCATCCCATCCCGCCCCGTCCCGCTCCATCCCATCCCATCCCGCCCCATCCCATCCCCGCCCATCCCGCTCCATCCCGCTCCATCCCATCCCATCCTATCCCGCTCCATCCTGATCCATCCCATCCCGCCCCATCCCATCCCATCCCGCCCCATCCCGCTCCATCTCCCATCCCATCCCATCCCGCTCCATCCCGCTCCATCCTGCCCCATCCCATCCCATCCCGCCCCATCCCATCCCATCCCATCCCATCCCGCTCCATCCCCTCCCCTCCCATCCCATCCCATCCCATCCCGCCCCATCCCATCCCATCCCGCTCCATCCCATCCCGCTCCATCCCATCCCGCCCCATCCATCCCGCTCCATCCCCTCCCATCCCATCCCATCCCGCCCCATCCCGCCCCATCCCATCCCGCCCCATCCCATCCCATCCCATCCCATCCCGCCCCATCCCATCCCATCCCATCCCATCCCATCCCATCCCATCCCGTTCCATCCCGCTCCACCCCGTACACTGCGGCCGCGCGCGGGTCAGGCCGTAGTCGCTCCGCAGGGCGCCCTGTCCCGCTCCATCTCCCGTTTCCCGCTCCATCCCATCCCATCCCATCCCGCTCCATCCCATCCCATCCCATCCCGCCCCATCCCATCCCATCCCGCCCCATCCCATCCCATCCCATCCCATCCCATCCCATCCCGCCCCATCCCATCCCATCCCGCTCCATCCCGTACACTGCGGCCGCGCGCGGGTCAGGCCGTAGTCGCTCCGCAGGGCGCCCCGTCCTGCTCCATCCCGCTCCATCCACCATCCCATCCCACCCCACCCCATCCCATCCCATCCCATCCCGCTCCATCCCATCCCATCCCATCCCATCCCATCCATCCCACCCCATCCCGCCCCATCCCATCCCGTCCCGCCCCATCCCGTACACTGCGGCCGCGCGCGGGTCAGGCCGTAGTCGCTCTGCAGGGCGCCCTGTCCCGCTCCATCTCCCGTTTCCCGCTCCATCTCCCCCATCCCATCCCGCCCCATCCCATCCCATCCCATCCCATCCCGCTCCATCTCCCGTTTCCCGCTCCATCCCGTCCCGTCCCATCCCGTACACTGCGGCCGCGCGCGGGTCAGGCCGTAGTCGCTCCGCAGGCCCCGCAGGGCCCGGGTGACCCCCAGGACCAGCTCCATGGTGGCCTCCAGCTCCGGGTCCCGCCAGCAGTACTGGGGGGGGGAGGGGGGGGTTAGCGGGGACCCCCCGATTGACCCCCCATCCAGCAGCACTGGGGGAGGGGGGTTAGCGGGACCCCCGACCCTCATTGGGGGATGGGGCGTTAACGAGGACCCCCCCAATTGGCCCCCCCCATCCTCAGGAGCCCCCAGACCCCCCCATCGCTCCCAGACCCCCCCAATATTCCCAGGACCTCCCCAGAGTCCCCAACACCCCCTGGGACCCCCCCACAACCCCCAACACCCCCAGCCCCCCCAAACTGCCCTTAATACCCCCCGAGATCCCCCCCCAACCCCCCCCAATTGCCCCCAGCCCCCCCGGGATCCCCCTCCAATTGCCCCCAGCCCCCCCCGGGGTCCCCCCCCAATTGCCCCCGGCCCCCCCCGGGATCCCCCCCCAATTGCCCCCGGCCCCCCCGGCCCCCCCGCACCTGCTGGGGGTCGGGGTAGGGGCAGACGCAGACGCTGGGGGGCCGGGGGGGCGCGGGGGGCGCGGGGGGGGGCAGCCGCTGCCAGAGCTCCTCGGTGACGAAGGGCATGAAGGGGGCCAGGAGGCGCAGGGCGGCGTCGAGCGCCACGAACAGCGTGTCCCGCGCGGCGGTGACGTCACCCACGTCACCCGTGTCACCCGCGGCGTCACCCGCGGCGTCACCGTCACCCGCGGCGTCACCGTCACCGGCGTCACCCGCGGCGTCACCGTCCCCCGCGGCGTCACCCGCCTCCTCCGCGCCGTCGGCCGCCCCCGCTCGGGCCAGCAGCGGCTTCACGCACTCCTGCAGGGCGGCGCCGCCGCGGTGTCACCCCCGATGTCCCCGCGTGTCCCCCCCGTCCCCCCATCCCTCCCATGCCCCCCCGTCCCCGCACCATGCAGAGGTTGCACATTTCGTAGGTCCCCCCGTGTCCCCATGTGCCGTGTCCCCCTCATTGTCCCCATGTCCCCTCATTGTCCCCATTGTCCCCATGTCCCCTCATTGTCCCCACATTGTCCCCATGTCCCCACATTGTCCCCATTGTCCCCATGTCCCCACATTGTCCCCATGTCCCCGTGTCCCCGTACCAGGTAGACGTCGCACAGCTCGTAGGTCCAGAACCGGTGGGCGGCGCCGGTGGCCGCGGGGAGGTCGTAGGTGGCCATGGCCGCCCCGCTCTGCTCCACGGCCAGGCTGAGGCGGCTGCGGAGCCACCGCTCGGCCAGGCCCGGCCGCCCCCGCACCTGCACGGGGACAACGGGGACAGTGGGGACAATGGGGACAGCAGGGACGGGGGGACAACAACGGGGACAACAACAGGGACAGCGGGGACAACAACGGGGACAGGGGAGACACTGTGGGTCTCGCCGTGGGTCTCGCCGTGGGGCAGGGGGACTCACGCCGTGGGGCAGGGCCTGGGGGGGGTCTCGCCGGGGGTCTCGCCGTGGGGCAGGGGGGCTCACGCCGTGGGGCAGGGGCTGAGGGGGGGTCTCGCTGTGGGTCTCGCTGTGGGTCTCGCCGTGGGGCAGGGGGCTCCCGCCGTGGGGCAGGGCCTGGGGGGGCTCCCGCCGTGGGGCAGGGGGCTGAGGGGGGCTCCCGCCGTGGGGCAGGGCCTGGGGGGGCTCCCGCCGTGGGTCTCGCCGTGGGTCTCGCCATGGGGCAGGGCGCTCTCACCTCCAGGCCGGGCGGGGGCTGGAAGTCGCCCCCCAGCGCCCCCAGGATGAAGCGGGTCCCGTTCCAGAGCTTGTTGCAGAAGTGCCGGTAGCCGAGGACGCGCCCCACGTCCAGGTTGATGTCGCGGCCTGCGGGGCCCAAGCGTCACCCGGCGTCACCCGGTGTCACCCGGCGTCACCCCTCCGTGTCACCCGGCATCACCCCCCATGTCCCCCCGTGTCACCCAGTGTCACCCGGTGTCACCCCTCCATGTCCCTCCATGTCGCCCCATGTCACCCGGTGTCACCCCTCCGTGTCACCCGGCATCACCCCCCAGGTCGCCCCATGTCACCCAGCGTCACCCAGTGTCACCCCTCCATGTCCCCCCGTGTCACCCGGTGTCACTCGGTGTCACTCCTCCATGTCGCCCCATGTCACCCGGCGTCACCCTCCGTGTCACCCCATATCACCCAGCGTCACCCGGCATCACCCGCGTGCCCCCGTGTCACCCGGCGTCACCCCCCCATGTCCCCCCGTGTCACCCGGCGTCACCCGGTGTCACCCCTCCATGTCCCTCCGTGTCGCCCCATGTCACCCGGCGTCACCTGGCGTCACCCGCATGCCCCTGTGTCACCTGGCGTCACCCTCCGTGTCCCCCCGTGTCACCCGGCGTCACCCCCCCGTGTCCCCTGGTGTCACCCGCTGTCACCCTCCATGTCCCCTGGTGTCACCCGGCGTCACCCCCCATGTCCCCCCGTGTCACCCGCTGTCACCCGTGCCCCGTCCCCCCGGCACCTTGCGCCGTGTACGCGCACAGGGCGAATCTCAGCGCGTCGGTTCCGCACTCGGGGATCCCGTTGGGGAAGTCTCTTTTCTGGGGGGAGGACGTGGGTCAGCCCCACAGCTGGACCCTGCCCAGCCCCACAGCTCCCCTCGACCCCCCCCCCACCTCCCACTTGCCCCATAGCCCCCCCCATAGCCCATAGTTGCCCCATGCACCCCCCCACGTCCCCCCACCCCATGGGGACTGTCCCTGATGTCAAAACTGCCCAGGATCCCCCCAGCCCCACAGCTCCCCTCGACCCCCCATGCTCCCCTGCCCCATAGCCCCCCCACAGTCCCCCCACCCCATAGCCCCCCCGTAGACCCCCTGCCCCACAGCGCTCCCCCCCAGAGCCCGCGCCCCGCAGATCCCCCACCCTATAGCCCCCCATAGACCCCCCTGCCACATGGCGCCCCTGCCCCACAGTCCCCCCACCCCATAGACCCCCCGCCCCATAGCGCCCCCATAGCCCCCCCGCCCCATAGCGCCCCCATAGCCCCCCCGCCCCATAGTCCCCCCACCCCATAGCGCCCCCATAGCGCCCCCACCCCATAGCGCCCCCATAGCCCCCCCGCCCCATAGCACCCCCATAGCCCCCCCCCGCCCCATAGCGCCCCCACCTGCCCCTCCCGCGCCCGCTCCAGCTCGCGGGGGTCCAGGTTGCTGCTCTCCAGCTGCGCGTGGAGCCCCTGGGGGGGGACGGGGGGGGTGGAGCCCCGTGACCCCCCCAAAACACAGACCCCCCCCAGCCTCCCCAGTGCCCCCAAGGACCCCCCATGTTCCCCATGGCCCCCCACAACCCCCCATGTCCCCCCGTCCCCCCACTTTCCCCATGTCCCCCCATGTCCCCCCATGTCCCCCCCGTCCCCCCCCTTCCCCATGTCCCATGTCCCCCCCGTCCCCCCACGTCCCCCCGTGTCCCCCCCCGTGTCCCCGCCGTCCCCCCCCCGTCCCCCCCCTTTCCCCATGTCCCATGGCCCCCCACACCTCCCCACGTCCCCCCATGTCCCCCCCGTGTCCCCCGTGTCCCCCCGTGTCCCCCCCCTTCCCCCCGTCCCCCCCCGTGTCCCCCCCCGTCCCCCCCACCTGCAGGGAGATGCCGCTCACGACGTCCAGGGGGTCGATCACGTTCCCCAGGGATTTGCTCATCTTGCGCCCGTGGGCGTCGCGGACCACGGCGTGGAGGTACACCTGGAATGGGGACATTGGGGACACCATGGGGACATGGGGACATTGGGGACAGCATGGGGACATGGGGACATCATGGGGACATGGGGACATTGGGGAGGTACACCTGAACGGGGACATGGGGACATTGGGGACACTGGGGAGGTACACCTGGAATGGGGACATGGGGACATCATGGGGACATGGGGACATCATGGGGACATTGGGGACACTGGGGAGGTACACTTGGAACACGGACATGGGGACATCATGGGGACATGGGGACACCATGGGGGACACCATGGGGACATGGGGGACATAGGGGACACGGGGGATATGGGGGTCTATGGTGACACCTTAGGCATCCCAAGGTGACACAGAGTGACCCCAGGTGGCCCCCAGGGTCCCGGAGTGGCCGCAGGGGTCTGGGGTGGCACTTAGGGGGCTGGGGTGGCACTTAGGGGTCCCGACTGCCCCACAGGGACCCGGGATGTCCCATAGGTGACGCGGGACCCCAGGGTGTCCCACAGGGTCCCAGGCTGTCCCAGGGTGTCCTACAGCGTCCCAGGGTGTCCCTGAGGGTCCCAGGGTGTCCCTGGGGGTCCCAGGAGGTCCGAGAGGCTCCCACGGTGTCCCAGGGTGTCCCAGGGTGTCCCAGGAGGTCCCAGGAGGTCCCAGGGTGTCCCTGGAGGTCCCAGGGTGTCCTACAGCGTCCCAGGGTGTCCCTGGAGGTCCCAGGGTGTCCCAGGGTGTCCCAGGGTGTCCCAGGAGGTTCCAGGGGGTCCCAGGGTGTCCCAGGGTGCCCCAGGGTCCCCCCGGGTGTCCCAGACGCTCCCAGGGTCCCCCCGTGTCCCCCCCGTGTCCCCCGGTCACCTCGCGGAACGGCAGCCGCCCGGTCAGCGCCAGCGCCAGCATCACCATCCGGGCCACCCAGAAGAACAGGATGTCGTGGCCGGTCTCCAGCAGCGTCCCCGGGTAGAAGAGCTCCAGGTCGCGGCTCTGCGGGGCCGGACGCCGGGGCCCTGAGCGCCGCCCGGACGCCTGGGCCCCCCCGGACGCCTGGGCCCCCCCGAGCAGCCCCCGGACGCCTGGGCCCCCCCAGGCCACTCACGGGCTCAGGCCAACCGAAGACGGAGAAGGGGAAGAGGCCGGAGGAGAACCAGGTGTCCAGGACGTCCTCGTCTGGGGGACACCCGGCGTCACCCGGTGCCACCCGGTGTCACCCAATGCTACCTGGTGTCACCCAATGTCACCCAGTGCCACCCAGTGTCCTCCCGGTGTCACCCGGTGTCACCCAGTGTACTCCCAGTGTCACCCAGTGTCACCCAGTGCCACCCAGTGTCCTCCAAGGAACCCCCCAGGGTCCCCAATGTCACCCCCAGTCCCTTCTAACCCACCCCCCGACATGTCCCCACTGTCCCCAGTCCCCCCCACATCCCTGTGTCCCCCATGTCCCCGGTACCCCCGTGTCCCCCCCGTCCCCAGTCCCCCCCGTGTCCCCCCCCGTGCCCCCCCCCCGTCCCCAGGCCACCTTGGCGCAGGTCGACGCTCTGCGGCGTCACCCCGAACGCGCGGGCGGCCTTGGCCCTGGCCTCGTCCTCGCTGCGCCCGCTCACCCAGTAGCGCCCGTCCTCGTCCTGCGGGGGGACCCGGCGTCACCGCGGGGACACCCGGAGCGTCACCCGCAGCGTCACCCGCGGGGACACCCAGCATCACCCACAGGGACGCCCACAGGGACATCCATAGGGACACCCGCAGCATCACCCACGGGGACACCCGGCATCACCCGCAGCGTCACCCACAGGGACGCCCGCAGGGACATCCATAGGGACACCCGCAGCGTCACCCGCGGGGACACCCGCAGGGACACCCGCAGCGTCACCCGCAGCGTCACCCGCAGGGACACCCACAGGGACATCCATAGGGACACCCACAGCGTCACCCGCGGGGACACCCAGCATCACCGGCAGTGTCACCCACAGGGACACCCGGCTGCGCCCGGGGCGTCACCCGCAGTGTCAGTGTCACCCGGGGTGACCCATGGTGCCACCTGTGCCCTGACCCCGTGGCCCCCTCCCCAGCTCCAGGGTACCTGGAACACCCAGCACCAGCCCCACAGCCCCCAGCCCCATAGCACCCCTCAGCCCCATAGCACCCCCAGCCCCACAGCCCCCAGCCCCATAGCACCCCCAGCCCCATAGCACCCAGCCCCATAGCCCCCAGCCCCATAGCACCCCCAGCCCCATAGCACCCAGCCCCATAGCACCCCCAGCCCCATAACACCCCTCAGCCCCACAGCACCCCCAGCCCCACAGCACCCCCAGTCCCACAGCCCCCAGCCCCACAGCACCCCCAGCCCCACAGCACCCCCAGCCCCCCCAGCCCCACGCACCTCCCCGGGGGGGACGCTGGGGTCCCTCACGGTGACGAAATAGGCCGGGATGCGGTGGCCCCACCAGAGCTGCCGCGAGATGCACCAGTCCCTGCGGGGAGCCGCGTCAGGCGGACCGCGTCACCCGGACTGCGTCACCCGGACTGCGTCAGGTGGACCGCATCACCCGGACTGCGTCACCCGGACCGCGTCACCCGGACTGCGTCACTCGGACTGCGTCAGGCGGACCGCGTCACCCGGACCGCGTCACCCGGACTGCATCACCCGGACTGCGTCAGCCGGACCGCGTCACCCGGACCGCGTCACCCGGACTGCGTCACCCGGACTGCGTCAGGCGGACCGCGTCAGCCGGACCCGCGTCACCCGGCACCGCGTCACCGGGCTGTGGGGGCCATGGGGCAGGGGCTACTGGGCAGGGGGTCCTGAGCTCTATGGGCCGGGGTCTCTATGGGTCCCACCGTACGTTCTCCACGCAGCGGAACCCGCTCCATGTGGCTGTCTATGGGTCTCTATGGGTCCCTATAGGTCTGGATGGGTTCCTATGGCTCTCTATGGGTCTCTGTGGGTCCCTCTGGGTCTCTATAGGTCCCTATGGGTCTCTATGGGTCTCACCGGATGTTCTCCATCCACCGGAACCAGGTCCGCGTGTGTCCGGGCGGCAGCAGCTTCAGGTCCCCCCGTCTGACGGCGGCCGCTGCCCCCCGGGCCGGCCCCTCGCAGCGCATGAACCACTGGGCGCGGAGCAGGGGCTCCACCACGTCCCCCGAGCGGCTGTGGGGACGGGGGGGACAGGGTGACCCACGGGGTGACCCACGGGGTGACCTACGGCGCGACCCACGGGGTGACCCACGGGGTGACCCACGGGGTGACCCATGGCGCGACCCACGGCCCCTCGCAGCGCATGAACCACTGGGCGCGGAGCAGGGGCTCCACCACGTCCCCCGAGCGGCTGTGGGGACAGGGGGGACAGGGGGTGACCCACGGGGTGACCCACGGGGTGACCCACAGCGCGACCCACAGCGTGACCCACGGGGTGACCCACAGGGTGACCCACGGCACGACCCACGGGGTGACCCACGGGGTGACCCACGGCGCGCCCCACAGCACGACCCATGGTGTGACCCACAGCGGGACCCCCAGCGCGCCCCACGGCGCGTCCCCGTCACCCACCTGCAGATGGGGACCACCATGGGGTTGTCCTGCACCCCCCGGAACAGCCCCCGCTCCTGCAGCGCCCCCTGCAGGGCCACGCGGGCGTCGAAGCGGCGCTGGCCCTGGGGCGGCACCGACGTCACCGCGGGGTCCCCACGGCCCCCCGGTCCCCACAGCCCCCTGTGTCCCCCCCATGTCCCCATGTCCCCATGTCCCCGCAGTGTCCCCGCAGTGTCCCCGCAGTGTCCCCATGTCCCCCCGTGTCCCCTCACCAGGAACGGGGCTGGCACCCCCTCCATGCGCCCGTCCTCCCCGATGACGCTCACGCAGGGCAGCCCGTGTCCCCGTGTCCCCATGTCCCCGCAGTGTCCCCATGTCCCCATGTCCCCGTGTCCCCGCAGTGTCCCCCCGTGTCCCCATGTCCCCGCAGTGTCCCCCCATGTCCCCTCACCAGGAAGGGGGCTGGCACCCCCTCCATGCGCCCGTCCTCCCCGATGACGGTCACGCAGGGCAGCCCGTGTCCCCCCGTGTCCCTCCGTCCCCATGTCCCCGCAGTGTCCCCACAGTGTCCCCATGTCCCCGCAGTGTCCCCATGTCCCCCCATGTCCCCGCAGTGTCCCCCCATGTCCCCATACCAGGAATGGCGGTGGCACCCCCTCCATGCGCCCGTCCTCCCCGATGACGGTCACGCAGGGCAGCCCGTGTCCCCATGTCCCCATGTCCCCCCGTGTCCCCACATCCCCGCAGTGTCCCTGCAGTGTCCCCCCGTGTCCCCATACCAGGAATGGGGCTGGCACCCCCTCCATGCGCCCGTCCTCCCCGATGACGGTCACGCAGGGCAGCCCGTGTCCCCGTGTCCTCTCAGTGTCCCCATGTCCCCCCATGTCCCCGTGTCCCCATGTCCCCGCAGTGTCCCCATGTCCCCATGTCCTCATGTCCCCATGTCCCCCCGTGTCCCCTCACCAGGAACGGGGCTGGCACCCCCTCCATGCGCCCGTCCTCCCCGATGACGGTCACGCAGGGCAGCCCGTGTCTCTGTCCCACCTCGAAGTCGGTGGCGTCGTGGGCGGGGGTGATCTTCACCGCGCCTGCGCGGGGGCGGAGCCTGTGGGCCTGGCCCCGCCCCCTGCCCGTGGCCCCGCCCCCAGCGCCAAGGCCCCGCCCCCGCCGCTGGGAACCCCCCCAGCCGAGGCCCCGCCCCCAAGCCAAGGACACACCCCTCCCAAAGCCCCGCCCATGCCCTAGCCCCTCCTACAGCACTAAGCTCCGCCCTCCCATAGCCTGGCCCCGCCCTAGGGCAGTCCTGGCCATGAGGCCCCGCCCCCAACACACTCCACCCCCACAGGCCTCGCCCTAAAGAAGTCCCCGCCCCAATGAGCCCCTCCCGGGGAGGCTCCACCCCCGGGGATGCCCCGCCCCCGGGATGCCCCGCCCCCCGGGAATGCCCCACCCCCCGGGATGCCCCGCCCCCGGGGAGGCTCCACCCCCCGGGGATGCCCCGCCCCCCGGGGATGCCCCGCCCCCCGGGATGCCCCGCCCCCCGGGGATGCCCCACCCCCCCCCCAAGATGCCCCGCCCCCCGGGATGCCCCGCCCCCATACCGGTGCCGAAGGCCATGTCCACGAAGGCGTCGTAGATGATCGGGAGGCTCCGCCCCGTGAACGGGTGACGAACCCGGCGCCCCCGCAGGTGCTGGGACCGCCCCCGGGCACGTCAAGGCCCCGCCCAAATCCGCCAGGCCCCGCCCCTCCACCCCCAGGCTCCGCCCACTGCTCCTCCCCCAACCCCCCTCACAGATATCAAGAGGCCCCGCCCCAAGCCCCGCCCCACCCCTCAGACAACCCCACCCCCACTCGAGTCCCTGCCCCAGACAAGTCCCACCCACCAGCCCAGACCCCGCCCCCAGACAAGCCCCACCTATCAGGCCAGACCCCGCCCCGCGCTAAAGGCCCCACCCTCCCTCCCAAGCCCCGCCCCCGCTCCAGGCCCCGCCCCTTGCGGCAGGCCCCGCCCACCTGGTAGCGGGGGTCCTCGGGGTGCACGGCCACGGCCACGTCCCCCAGCATCGTCTCCAGCCGCGTGGTGGCCACCACCACCTCCTCCCCGTCTGGGGGCGGGGTCAGCGCTGGACACGCCCCCTGCCCCGCCCCCGGGGCCCCGCCTCCCCCATCCCTGTCCCCACCGTGTCCCCTCCCCACGTTCCCTGTCCCCACCGTGTCCCCTACGTCCTCCCTCCATGTCCCCACCGTGTCCCCTCCGCACGCTCCCTGTCCCCACGGCGTCCCCCATGTCCCTCCCTCCGTGTCCCCATGTCCCCATGTCCCTCCCTCCGTGTCCCCATGTCCCCCTGTCCCCCGTCCCTCACCGCTGTCCTCCAGGACGTAGGCAAAGGACACCAGGACCCCGAACTCCACCTTGTCCCCATGTCCCCATGTCCCTCCCTCCGTGTCCCCATGTCCCCATGTCCCCCGTCCCTCACCGCTGTCCTCCAGGACGTAGGCAAAGGACACCAGGACACCGAACTCCACCTTGTCCCCATGTCCCTCCCCCCATGTCCCCATGTCCCCATGTCCCTCCCTCCGTGTCCCCATGTCCCCATGTCCCCCCCTCCATGTCCCCATGTCCCCCATGTCCCCCTGTCCCTCACCGCTGTCCTCCAGGACGTAGGCGAAGGACACCAGGACCCCGAACTCCACCTTGTCCTCGTAGCCGGGCACGGCCAGCAGCGCGCGGCCCCCGAGCTCCTTCTTGTCCACCTGGCAGCGCCACCCGCGTCCCCAGGGTGTCCCCAGGGCGTCCCCAGGGTGTCCCCGTGTCCCCCAGGGCGTCCCCAGGGTGTCCCCAGGGCATCCCCAGGGCATCCCTGTGTCCCCAGGGTGTCCCCAGGGTGTCCCCAGGGTGTCCCCAGGGCATCCCTGTGTCCCCAGGGTGTCCCTAGGGCCACCAGGGCCACCCCGGGGCCACCAAGGCATCCCCAGGGTGTCCCCAGGGCATCCCCAGGGTGTCCCTAGGGTGTCCCCAGGGTGTCCCCAGGGCGTCCCCATGTCCCCCAGGGTGTCCCCAGGGCGTCCCCGTGTCCCCCAGCGTGTCCCCCAGGGCCGCCCTGTGTCCCCAGGGTGTCCCCAGGGCATCCCCGTGTCCCCAAGGTGTCCTCGTGTCCCCCAGGGCATCCCCGTGTCCCCAGGGTGTCCCCAGGGCGTCCCCAGGGTGTCCCCAAGGTGTCCTCGTGTCCCCCAGGGCATCCCCGTGTCCCCAGGGTGTCCCCAGGGTGTCCCCGTGTCCCCAAGGTATCCTCGTGTCCCCCAGGGCATCCCCGTGTCCCCAGGGTGTCCCCAGGGCGTCCCCAGGGCATCCCCGTGTCCCCAGGGTGTCCCCAGGGTGTCCCCAGGGTGTCCCCAGGGCGTCCCCATGTCCCCCAGGGTGTCCCTAGGGTGTCCCCAGGGTGTCCCCAGGGCGTCCCCATGTCCCCCAGGGTGTCCCCAGGGTGTCCCCGTGTCCCCCAGCGTGTCCCCCAGGGCCGCCCTGTGTCCCCAGGGTGTCCCCAGGGCATCCCCGTGTCCCCAAGGTGTCCTCGTGTCCCCCAGGGCATCCCCGTGTCCCCAGGGTGTCCCCAAGGTGTCCTCGTGTCCCCCAGGGCATCCCCGTGTCCCCAGGGCGTCCCCAGGGTGTCCCCGTGTCCCCAAGGTGTCCTCGTGTCCCCCAGGGCATCCCCGTGTCCCCAGGGTGTCCCCAGGGCGTCCCCAGGGCATCCCCGTGTCCCCAGGGCGTCCCCAGGGTGTCCCCGTGTCCCCAGGGTGTCCCCAGGGTGTCCCTGTGTCCCCCAGGGCATCCCCGTGTCCCCAGGGCGTCCCCAGGGCGTCCCCAGGGTGTCCCCGTGTCCCCAGGGTGTCCCCGTGTCCCACCTCGATGTCGGAGATGGCCGAGCGCAGGGCGCACGACCAGTTGACCAGTCTCTTGCTGCGGTAGATGAGACCCTGCTCGTGGAGACGGACGAAGGCCTCGACCACGGCGCGGGACAGCTTCTGTACGGGGAAACGAGACCCTATGGAGCCTATGGAGCTCTAGGGAGCCCTATGGACCCTATGGAGCCCTGTGGAGCCCTAGAGACCCCCTCGGAGCCCTATGGACCCCCCTGGGTCTCTATAGAGCCCCATAGTCCCCTATAGAGACCCAAGGGGCCCCCTGAGCCCCCACGGATTCCAGCCCATGGATGTCCCCAGGTGTCCCCAGGTGTCCCCGTGTCCCCCCCGTGTCCCCACTCACGGGGTCCACGGTGAAGCAGGCCCAGTCCCAGTCCATGGATGTCCCCAGGTGTCCCCAGGTGTCCCCGTGTCCCCCCCGTGTCCCCGTGTCCCCCGTGTCCCCACTCACGGGGTCCATGGTGAAGCAGGCCCGGTCCCAGTCCATGGATGTCCCCAGGTGTCCCCGTGTCCCCCCCGTGTCCCCGTGTCCCCACTCACGGGGTCCATGGTGAAGCAGGCCCGGTCCCAGTCCATGGATGTCCCCAGGCTCCGCAGCTGGTGGTAGATTCGGTCCCCTTTCCTATGGGAGGACAAGGGGGGACATCGGTGGGGTGAAGGAGGGGACATCACGGGCTACAGGGGACAACAGGGGCTACAGGGGACAACAGGATCCATGGGGGCTATAGGGGACAATAGGATCCCTGGGCAGCTACAGGGGACAACAGGGGCTATAAAGAGGCTCTAGGGGTCTCTACACGTGGTGGGGGGGGATGCTAGTGACACAGAGGGGACACAGATGACAAGATGACATGAGGAGGTGACACAGGGAGGTGACACGGGTGACACGGGAGGTGACAGGTGACACAAGTGACATGGGGAGCTGACACAGGGGAAACAGGTGACACAGGTGACACGGGGAGGTGACCCAGGTGACACGGGGAGGTGACCCAGGTGACATGGTGACACAGGTGACAAGGTGACACTCACTCCTCCTTCCAGCGCCACACCTCCCGCAGGAAGCCCTCAGGGGATACGGGGACACGGGGAGGTGACACGGGGAGGTGATACAGGTGACACGGGGAGGTGACACGGGGAGGTGACATGGTGACACAGGTGACACGGGGAGGTGACACAGGTGACATGGTGACACTCACTCCTCCTTCCAGCGCCACACCTCCCGCAGGAAGCCCTCAGGGGATACGGGGACACGGGGAGGTGACACGGGGAGGTGATACAGGTGACACGGGGAGGTGACACGGGGAGGTGACATGGTGACACAGGTGACACGGGGAGGTGACACAGGTGACATGGTGACACTCACTCCTCCTTCCAGCGCCACACCTCCCGCAGGAAGCCCTCTCGTCCCAGCTGGTGCCGCGTGGGGCCCCCCCGGCGCTGCAGCCCCCGCTCGACCACCACCTGGGTGGCAATGCCAGCGTGGTCACAGCCGGGGACCCAGAGCGTGGTGACACCCCGCATGCGGTGCCTGCGGGGACATTGGGGACATGGGGACATCAGGGGACACGGCGGGTCACAGCCGGGGACCCAGAGCGTGGTGACACCCCGCATGCGGTGCCTGCGGGGACATTGGGGACATGGGGACATTGGGGACACGGCAGGTCACAGACGGGGACCCAGAGCGTGGTGACACCCCGCATGCGGTGCCTGCGGGGACATTGGGGACATGGGGACATTGGGGACATTGGGGACACGGCGGGTCACAGCCGGGGACCCAGAGCGTGGTGACACCCCGCATGCGGTGCCTGCGGGGACACGGGGACATTGGGGACATCAGGGGACCCAGAGCGTGGTGACACCCCGCATGCGGTGCCTGCGGGGACATTGGGGACATTGGGGACATCAGGGGACCCAGAGCGTGGTGACACCCCGCATGCGGTGCCTGCGGGGACATTGGGGACATTGGGGACATCAGGGGACACGGCGGGTCACAGCCGGGGACCCAGAGCGTGGTGACACCCCGCATGCGGTGCCTGCGGGGACACGGGGACATTGGGGACATCAGGGGACACGGCGGGTCACAGCCGGGGACCCAGAGCGTGGTGACACCCCGCATGCGGTGCCTGTGGGGACATTGGGGACATGGGGACATCGGGGGACCCAGAGCGTGGTGACACCCCGCATGCGGTGCCTGCGGGGACATTGGGGACATGGGGACATCGGGGGACCCAGAGCGTGGTGACACCCCGCATGCGGTGCCTGCGGGGACATTGGGGACATGGGGACATTGGGGACACGGCGGGTCACAGCCGGGGACCCAGAGCGTGGTGACACCCCGCATGCGGTGCCTGCGGGGACATTGGGGACATGGGGACATCAGGGGACCCAGAGCGTGGTGACACCCCGCATGCGGTGCCTGCGGGGACATTGGGGACATGGGGACATCGCGGGTCACGGGGACGTTGCGGGGACACCCACACGTCCCAGGGGCAGGAACATGGGGGTCCCATGGGGCTGGGGGGGACACCTGGGTCATGTGGGGGGGGGCGGGGTTGGTGACACCACAGGGAGCACTTGGTGACCCCTGGGGTGTTGGTGACACCTGCGGCTGTTGTTCCCCTCCCAGGCTGTTGTTCCCTCCCGGCTGTTGTTCCCCCCCAGCTGTTGTTCCCCTCCCGGTTGTTGTTCCCCCCCGGCTGTTGTCCCCCCCCAGCTGTTGTCCCCCCCCAGCTGTTGCTCCCCCCCAGCTGTTGTTCACCCCCAGCTGTTGTTCCCTCCCGGCTGTTGTTCCCCCTCCCTGGCTGTTGTTCCCTCCCGGCTGTTGTTCCCCCCCAGCTGTTGTTCCCTCCCTGGCTGTTGTTCCCCCCCAGCTGTTGTTCCCCCCCAGCTGTTGTTCCCTCCCGGCTGTTGTTCCCCCCCAGCTGTTGTTCCCCCCCAGCTGTTGTTCCCCCTCCCTGGCTGTTGTTCCCTCCCTGGCTGTTGTTCCCCCCCCAGGTGTTGTTCCCCCCCAGCTGTTGTTCCCCCTCCCTGGCTGTTGTTCCCCTCCCTGGCTGTTGTTCCCTCCCGGCTGTTGTTCCCCCCCGGCTGTTGTTCCCTCCCGGCTGTTGTTCCCCCCCAGCTGTTGTTCCCCCTCCCTGGCTGTTGTTCCCTCCCAGCTGTTGTTCCCCCCCAGCTGTTGTTCCCCCCCAGCTGTTGTTCCCTCCTTGGCTGTTGTCCCCCCCCAGCTGTTGTCCCCCCCAGCTGTTGCTCCACCCCCAGCTGTTGTTCCCTCCCACCTGTTGTTCCCTCCTGGCTGTTGTTCCCTCCCAGCTGTTGTCCCCCCCCAGCTGTTGTCTCCCCCCCAGCTGTTGTTCCCCCTCCCGGCTGTTGTTCCCTCCCAGCTGTTGTTCCCCTCCCACCTGTTGTTCCCTCCCAGCTGTTGTTCCCCTCCCTGGCTGTTGTCCCCCCCCGGCTGTTGTTCCCCCCCCAGCTGTTGTCCCCTCCAGCTGTTGTTCCCCCCCAGCTGTTGTCCCCCCCGCGGTCCCGGTGCCCCCGCGCTGTCCCCCGCTCACCAGCGCGTCAGCGCGTCCTCGATGGCGGCCGTCAGCGCGTGGCCCAGGTGCAGGGAGCCGGTGACGTTGGGGGGGGGCAGGCACATGACGAAGACGCCCCGCGGGTTGGGGACGTCCAGGCTGCCGCGCTGGGGGGCAGCGATCGCACGGGGGGGCCTCGCACGGGGACCCCCCCGAACGAGGGACCCCCCTTGAACGAGGGAACCCCCCTTGAACGAGGGACCCCCCCCTTGAACGAGGGACCCCCCCCTGAACGAGGGAACCCCCCCTGAACGAGGGAACCCCCCCTTGAACGAGGGGACCCCCCCCTGAACGAGGGAACCCCCCCTTGAACGAGGGACCCCCCCTGAACGAGGGGACCCCCCCCTTGAACGAGGGAACCCCCCCTGAACGAGGGAACCCCCCCTTGAACGAGGGGACCCCCCCCTTGAACGAGGGACCCCCCCCCTTGAACGAGGGGACCCCTTGAACGAGGGAACCCCCCCCTTGAACAAGGGGAACCCCCTTGAACGAGGGGACCCCTTTGCACGATGCCCCCCCACACACGGTGCCCCCCCCGCACGATGCCCCCCCCCACACGATGCCCCCCCCCACAGTGCCCCCCCCGCACGATGCCCCCCCCCGCACACGGTGCCCCCCCCCCCCCCCCGGTGCCCCCCCGTGGCTCACCCCATACTCCGGTTTGAAGAACCCCTCCCGCTCCCACCACGGGTACCAGGCGGCCTCCACGTAGCGGGGGCTGTAGGCGGCCGGCAGGGGGCAGCGCACGTCTGGGGGGGGACGGGGGGGGGACACACATGGGACACGTGGGACACGGGGGGACATGGGGGGACACGGGGGGAGGACACGTGGGGGGACATGTGGACACGGGGGGGACACAGGGGGACACGGGGGACACGGGGGGGACATGGGGGGACACGGGGGGGGACGGAGGGACATGGGGGGACACGGGGGGACACGGGGGGGGGACACTCGTGGGACACGGGGCACCCCCCCCGGCAGGACACGGGGGACACCCCCGGCGCTGCCCCCACAGCGAAACCCGCCTCCCGCCCCCAAAAAACCTCCTTCCCACCCCAAAAACCTGATGTCCCTCCTGTCCCCATTGTCCCCCCCGTCCCCATTGTCCCCGTGTCCCCCTCCCGTCCCCATTGTCCCCATTGCCCCGCCCGGTCCCCATTATCCCCGTTGTCCCCCCGTCCCCATTGTCCCCATTACCCCCCTGTTCCCATTGTCCCCGTGTCCCCCCCCCGTCCCCATTGTCCCCATTGCCCCCCCCGGTCCCCATTGTCCCCGTTGTCCCCCCATCCCCATTGTCCCCGTTGTCCCCCCGTCCCCATTGTCCCCATTGTCCCCCCCCGTCCCCATTGTCCCCATTACCCCCCCGTCCCCATTGCCCCCCCCGTCCCCACCCTTCTTCTCCCCCGGGGGGGTCTCTCGTTCATAGGTCACCACCCCCGGCTCCTTCTTCTCCTTCTTCTTGTCCCCCTTGGCCGCCTTCGCCTGGGGGGGGGACACGGGGACAACGCGGGTGACACCCCCCCCCCCACGGGTCCTGTCCCATCCCCCCACATCCCGTGTGTCCCCCCATGTGTCCCCATGTCCCCGGGGGTGTCCCCGTGGCCGTCCCCATGTCCCCAGGGGTGCTCTGGTTCCCCCATGTCCCTCCTGTGTCCCCATGTCCTCAGGGGTGCCCCTGTACTCCCTGTGTCCCTGTCCCCCCGGTCCCAGGGGTGTCCCCATGTCCCTTGGGGTGTCCCCGTGGCCGTCCCCATGTCCCCAGGGGTGCTCTGGTTCCCCCATGTCCCGTGTGTGTCCCCCATGTGTCCCCATGTCCCTTGGGGTGTCCCCAGGGGTGTCCCCGTGGCCGTCCCCATGTCCCCAGGGGTGCTCTGGTGCCCCCATGTCCTGTGTGTGTCCCCATGTCCCCAGGGGTGCCCCTGTACCCCCTGTGTCCCTGTCCCCAGGGGTGTCCCCATGTCCCCCGGGGTGTCCCCAGTGTCACCTGCTGCTGCTGCCGACTCTTCTCCTGCTTCTGCTGGAACCTCTGGAGCTTCTCCCGTTTCCGGGCCTCCTTCTGGAGCTGCGCGGCGCTCTTGGGGGGTGTCCCCACGGGGGGGGCGTCCCCAGGTGTCCCCAGGGCGGGTGACGCGTCCCCAGGCGTCCCCAGGGAGGGACACACGTCCCCAGGCGTCCCCAGGGAGGGACACACGTCCCCGCACAGCCCCACGGGCCCCAGCACGGCCTGGAACGGCGGCTGGGACACACAGGACAGGAACCAGGCCAGGACACGGGGGAAGGCGGCGCGGGACGGCGCGTCCAGCACCTGCGGGGACAGGGGACATGGGGACATGGGGACATGGGGACATGGGGGGACATGGGGACATGGGGACATGGGGGACATGGGGGGACATGGGGGACGTGGGGGGACATGGAGAGACATGGGGGACATGGGGGGACATGGGGGGACATGGGGGGACATGGGGACATGGGGGGACATGGGGACATGGGGGACATGGGGGACATGGGGGACATGGGGGGACATGGGGACACGGGGACAAGGGGACACAGGAGGATACGGGACGCACGGGGGGACAGGGCCATGGATCGGCCTGGACACAAGGACACAGGGACAGGGCCACGCGCCGGTGCTGGCCCACGTGGGGGGACACAGGGACACGGGTGACACAGAGACCCCCATGTGACGTGAGGGGACAGGCTGGGACATGCGCTGTGTACCAGGACACGCAGCGCCACACGGTGACACAGGGGACCGTGTGGTGACACCCATGACCGCGTGGTGACACACAGGATCGTGTGGTGACACACGGTGACACACAGGATCATGTGGTGACACACGGTGACGCACACGATTGTGCGGTGACACACAGTGACACGCAAGATCGCATGGTAACACACAGCATCGCGCGGTGACGCGCAGGGCCGCGCGCCGTCGCACGGTGACACACGGTGACACACAGGATCGCATGGTGACGCGTGGCGTCGCGCGGTGACACTCACGTGCCGCAGCGGCAGCAGCAGGACGCAGGTGACGGTGACGTCGGCCAGGGTGACGCCGTCGCCCACCAGGAAGCTCCGCCCCCGCAGGTGGCTCTCGAGGGCGCCCAGGGCCCGGCGCAGCCCCCGCTCCGCCCGCGTCACCGCCTGGGGGGGGGGCACCGATGTCCCTGTCACCTCCTGTCCCCAGGCCCCCCCCCGATGTCCCTGTCACCTCCTGTCCCCCCCGATGTCCCTGTCACCTCCTGTCCCCCCCGATGTCCCTGTCACCTGTCCCCAGGCCCCCCCCGATGTCCCTGTCACCTCCTGTCCCCCCCGGCCACCCCCCCCGATGTCCCTGTCACCTCCTGTCCCCCCCGATGTCCCCCTTGGTCCCCCGGGCCCCCCCGAACGCCCCCCAACCCTCCCTCCTCAATGTCCCATCCTGGTGTCCCCCCCGTGTCCCCATCTCCGCCGACCCCCGTGTCCCCCGTGTCCCGTCCCGGTGTCCCCCATGTCCCCAGGGCCGCTCCCTGCGTCCCCCCCGGTGTCCCCGTGCCCCCCCCCCGGTGTCCCCCATGTCCCCAGGGCCACTCCCCGTCCCCCCCCGGTGTCCCCGTGCCGTCTGGTGTCCCCCGTGCCCCCCCCCGATGCCGCCCCCGGTGTCCCCGTGCCCCCCCCCCCGGTGTCCCCGTTCCCCCCCCCGGTGCCCCCCGCGCCCCCCCGGTGCCCCCCCCCCCCCCGCACCTCGCTCCCCGCCGCTCCCCCCACGGCGGCGGCCGCGGGCAGCAGCTCCCCCTCCGCGAACTCCTCCCACTGCCGCACGAGGGCGGCGGCGGCGGCGCCGCGGCCGAGCAGCGCGGGGGGGCTCAGGAAGCGCGCGGCGGCGGCGGCGCCGCGAGGAGCCGCCCGCCCGGGGTGCGGAGCGCGGGCAGCGGCCCCGGCCCCGCCACGCGCCGCAGCTCCAGCCGCTCCGCCCCGTAGCGCGCGGCGACCAGGACCCGCTGCGCGGCCGCGTCCTCGGGCGGCGGCGGCAGCAGCAGCAGCGGCGGCGCCGCCATCTCCGGTAGCGGCGGTGGAGGGGCCGGACGGGACCGCGTGCGCCGAGTGCGCGCACTGCGCCTGCGCGGCGCCGCCTCCGGGGCACTGCGCCTGCGCGGCACCGCCTCCGGGGGCACTGCGCCTGCGCGGCACCGCCTCGGGGGGCACTGCGCCTGCGCGGCACCGCCTCCAGGGCACTGCGCCTGCGCGGCACCGCCTCCGGGGCACTGCGCCTGCGCCCGCTACGTGTCCCGCGCATGCGCCTTCTCCATGGACTGGGCACTGGGCCGGCGCTCGGATCCGCCCCCCCGTTCGGCGCATGCGCTGTACGTGTCCTGTACACTGCCATGCGCACTCCCCATGCGCCACACTGCGCGTGCGCTCTCCCCATGCGCTGCGCATGCGCTCTCTCCACCTTTCCCCGACCCCCCCCGCGCACTGCGCATGCGCTGTACGTGTCCTGTGCGCTGCGCACGCGCCCTCTCCGCCTGTCCCCGCGCATGCGCTCTCTTTCTCCGCGCACGCGCAGTGCCCTGTGGCGCAGCACCCCTCCCCCGCGCGCGGGTCCTCCGGCCCAGGCGTCCGGGATCCCCCAGCCCCCCCCCCCCCAAGCGGCTTCCAGGTGTCCCGGACCCCCCCCCCGCCGCCGCATTGGGGACAGCGGAGCCAGCGCAGGGTCCCCAGCACCGTTTATTGCCCCCCCCGCCCCCGGGCTCATCCCCCCGCCCGGGACCGCGGAGCCGGGGCAGGGGGGGGGGCTCCATCGGGCCCCGGCGTCCGGGCCGGGCCGGGGGCTCCGCGGGAGGGGCCCCGGC
This sequence comes from Tinamus guttatus, assembly GCF_059628265.1. Classification (NCBI taxonomy): domain Eukaryota; kingdom Metazoa; phylum Chordata; class Aves; order Tinamiformes; family Tinamidae; genus Tinamus; species Tinamus guttatus. The sequence goes on from NW_028290117.1 coordinate 23,298, forward strand.
GTCCGGGCCTCACTGCTTCTGCTGCAGGGCCTCCTTGCGCGCCGCGTCCTGCAGCAGCTGCGTGTCCACCTCGTCGGCCGGCAGCTGCACGTAGCGCACGACGGAGCCGCGGATGAAGCAGTTCTTGACCGAGAGCTGCGGACGGGCCGGGGAGCCCCCGGGACCCGGTGAACCCCGTGGGACCCGGTGTGAACCCCGCGGGACCCGGTGTGAACCCCGTGGGACCCGGTGTGAACCCCACGGGACCCGGTGAACCCCGCGGGACCCGGTGTGAGCCCCGCGGGACCCGGTGTGAACCCGTGGGACCCGGTGTGAGCCCCGTGGGACCCGGTGAACCGCGTGGGACCCGGTGTGAACCGCGTGGGACCCGGTGTGAACCGCGTGGGACCCGGTGTGAACCCCGTGGGACCCGGTGTGAGCCCCGCGGGACCCGGTGTGAACCGCGTGGGACCCGGTGTGAACCCCGCGGGACCCGGTGAACCCCGCGGGACCCGGTGTGAACCCGTGGGACCCGGTGTGAACCCCGTGGGACCCGGTGAACCCCGCGGGACCCGGTGTGAACCCGTGGGACCCGGTGTGAGCCCCGTGGGACCCGGTGTGAGCCCCGCGGGACCCGGTGTGAACCGCGTGGGACCCGGTGTGAACCCCGCGGGACCCGGTGAACCCCGCGGGACCCGGTGTGAACCCGTGGGACCCGGTGTGAACCCCGTGGGACCCGGTGAACCCCACGGGACCCGGTGTGAACCCCGCGGGACCCGGTGAACCCCGTGGGACCCGGTGTGAACCCCGCGGACCCCCCCGTGAACCCCGTGGACCCGGTGAACCCCGTGGGACCCCCCCGTGAACCCCGCGGGACCCCCCGTGAACCCCGCGGGACCCGGTGAACCCCGTGGGACCCGGTGTGAACCCCGCGGGACCCGGTGAACCCCGCGGGACCCGGTGTGAACCCCGCGGGACCCGGTGAACCCCGCAGCCCCCCCGTGACCCCCGCGCCCCCCCCGCCCCCCCTCACCATGTGCGGGTACTTCTCGGGGTCCGTGACGCTGATGTCGCTCAGTTTGATGTTCAGGTACTGGGGGGGGACACGGGGGTGTCGCCGCCGTCGCCCCCCTCCGCCGCGGGGGTCGCCCCCCCGTCCGGTCCCGTCCCACTCACCTGGTCCACAGAGTGCAGCGTCCCGCAGATGCTGGGGGGGGCACGGAGTCACCCGGACGCCTGGGCCCCGTGGGGGCGGGTCCCGGACGCCTGGGCCCCCCCACTCACCTCAGGTCGTTCTTGAGCTCCACGACGACGTCTTTGCCCACGAGGGACTTGAAGAAGGAGTAGAAGAGCTGGGGGGACACGGGGGGGGGGTCACCGCTCAGCGCCCCCCCCCGGAGCCCGGCCCCCGCCCCGCCCCCCCCCGGCCGCACCGACCATCGCGGCCGCCGCTGCCCCGCGCGCCCGCCTGGCCCCGCCCCCTTCCGCCGCGCGCGCGCGGGAGCCGCCGCGCTGGCCACGCCCCCCCGCGCCGGGGCGGGGGCCCCGCCCCCCCGCTGCGGGAGTCCCCGCCCACTTCCGGGCGCGCTCGAGGCACCCGCCGCCCCCCCCCCCCCCCCCCCCCCGGGTGTCCCCAGCCGCTGTCGTCCCCATCCTGTGTCCCCCATGTCCCCCCCATGTCCCCCCCCATGTCCCCCCATGTCCCTCCGTGACCCCCCATGTCCCCTCCATGTCCCCCCCGTGACCCCCCATGTCCCCCCCCATGTCCCCCCGTGTCCCCCCATGTCCCCCCCGTCCCTCCACGTCCCTCCATGTCCCCCCCGTGTCCCTCCATGTCCCTCCATGTCCCACCATGTCCCCCCATGTCCCCTCCATGTCCCCCCGTGTCCCCCCGTGACCCTCCATGTCCCCCCCATGTCCCTCCGTGTCCCCCCCATGTCCCCCCATGTCCCTCCAGGTCCCCCCATGTCCCCCCCGTGTCCCCCCATGTCCCCTCCATGTCCCCCCCATATCCCTCCATGTCCCCCCATGTCCCCCCCGTGTCCCCTCATGTCCCCCCGTGTCCCCCCATGTCCCTCCATGTCCCCCCGTGACCCTCTGTGTCCCTCCATGTCCTTCCATGTCCCCCCATGTCCCTCCATGTCCCCTCATGTCCCTCCATGTCCCCTCCATGTCCCCCCGTGTCCCCTCCATGTCCCTCCATGTCCCCCCATGTCCCCCCATGTCCCTCCGTGTCTCCCACATCCCCCGTCTCCCCACATCCCCCCATGTCCCCCATGTCATTCTATGTCCCCACATCCCCCCATCTCTTTCCATCTCCCCCCATATTCTCCCATGTCCCTCCACGTCCCTTCGTGTCCCCTCATGCCCCCCCTTGTCCCCCATGTCCCCCCCTTATCCCTCATGTCCCCTATGTCCCCCCACACCCCTCCATGTCCCCCATGTCCCCCATGTCCCCCATGTCTCCCCACATCCTCCTATGTTCCCCCACGTCCCCCCCTTGTCCCCCACGTCCCCCCACGTCCCCATCCCCGTGTCCCCCCGTCACGTGTCACCTCCCCGTGTCCCCGTGTCCCCAGGCCGCCCACGCGGCTCCGGACCGGCCCAACCGGCCCCGTGACACCCGGTCCCGGCCCGGCCCCAGGGCCCCATTTAAGGGCGGCTCCGGCACCGGCACCGGCACCGGCACCGGCGGGACCAGCGGTGAGCGGGGACAGGGACGTGGGGGGACGGGGACGGCCAAGGGGACAACGGGGACAGGGACGGGCTGGGGGACACGGGATAGGGACAGGGCTGGGGACAAGGGACAGGGATGGGGACAAGGGATGGGGAGGACATCGGATGGGGACGAGGGACAGGGATGGGGACAGGGACAGGGATGGGGACAGGGACAGGGATGGGGACAAGGGATGGGGACAGGGACAGGGATGGGGACAGGGATGGGGAGGACATCGGATGGGGACGAGGGACAGGGATGGGGACAGGGACAGGGATGGGGACAAGGGATGGGGACAAGGGACAGGGCTGGGGACGAGGGACAGGGATGGGGGACAGGGACAGGGATGGGGACAGGGCTGGGGACAAGGGACAGGGATGGGGACGAGGGATGGGGACAAGGGACAGGGATGGGGACAGGGACAGGGATGGGGACAGGGATGGGGACAGGGACAGGGCTGGGGACAAGGGACGGGGATGGGGACAGGGATGGGGACAAGGGATGGGGAGGACATTGGATGGGGACAAGGGACAGGGATGGGGAGGACATTGGATGGGGACAGGGCTGGGGACAAGGGACAGGGATGGGGACGAGAGACAGGGATGGGGACGAGGGACACGGATGCAGGATGGGGAGGACATCGGATGGGGACGAGGGACAGGGCTGGGGACAGGGCTGGGGACAAGGGACAGGGATGGGGACAGGGATGGGGACAAGGGATGGGGACAAGGGATGGGGACAGGGACAGGGATGGGGACAAGGGATGGGGAGGACATCGGATGGGGACGAGGGACAGGGATGGGGACAGGGACAGGGATGGGGACGAGGGACACGGATGCAGGATGGGGACAGGGCTGGCGACGGGGACCCAGACATGGAGGGGGACACAGGGAGCTGGGGCCAAGCTGGCAGAGGGACACGGGACATGGGGACACTGGGACGACCCGGGGGACACAGGATGGGGACGACAGCGGCTGGGGACACCCGGGGGGGGGGGTCTATGTCCCCGAGATCTGTGTGTCCCCGCAGGCACCGGAGGGTGACGGGGACAACCGGCGGGTGACGGGGACAACCGGAGGGTGACGGGGACACCGCAGGGATGTGCGCGGGCTGCCAGTGCCTCATGAACCTGCTGCGCTGGGCCTGGGCCGTCGTGCAGGGCCTGTGGGGGGGCGCCAACGGTGAGCCGGACGCCTGGGCCCCTTGGGGGGGGGAGCCGGACGCCTGGGCCCCTTGGGGGGGGGGGGGGGGGAGCCGGATGCCTGGGCCCCTTGTTGGGGGGAGGGGGGCCGGACGCCTGGGCCCCTCCATGGGGGGAGCCGGACGCCTGGGCCCCTTGTGGGGGGGGGGGGGGAGCCGGACGCCTGGGCCCCTCCATGGGGGGAGCCGGACGCCTGGGCCCCTTCTGGGGGGGGGGAGCCGGACACCTGGGCCCCTCCATGGGGGGAGCCGGACGCCTGGGCCCCTTGGGGGGGGGGGGGGGGAGCCGGACGCCGGGGCCCCGGTTAGGGCGGGGCCAGGGAGGAGCCCGGACACGGGGTCCCGTTGCGGGGGCGGCGGAAAGGGAGGGGCCCGGATGCCGGGGCCCCACATCCGCCCGGGAGGGGCAGGACCGGCCGGGCGGGTCGTGGCTGGGGTCAGGGGTCATGGCCGGGGGTCAGGGGGGGTCACAGGTCACGGTTGGGGGGGTGGGGTCAGCGGTCCTGACCCCGCCCCCACC
>NW_028290118.1:0-38087 GCF_059628265.1 Tinamus guttatus
CAGGAAAATGGGGCAAAAAGGGACCAAAACGGGAGCGACTCCGAGGGCGAAAAGCACCAAAAAGGAGGGTCGAAAAAGAGGGAAAACGGCTCCGAGGAGGGAAAAACTGCGGAAAATGGGGCAAAAAGGGGCAAATTCGAGAGCGGCTCCGAGGAGGAAAAACCCCTCAGAAAAAGGATGAAAAAGGGTAAATTGGAGAGTGATTCCGAGGAGGAAAAAGCCCTAAAACGGGGCAAAATTGAGAGCGATTCCGAGGATGGAAAAACCTTTAAGAAAAGAGCAAAAAAAGGGAAAATTGAGAGCGATTCTGAGGATGAAAAACCTCTAAAAAACAGACCTAAAAATGGGAAAATTGAGAGTGATGTTGAGAATGAAAAACGTCTAAAAAAGGACAAAAATGAGAGCGATTCTGATGATGAAAAACCGCTAAAAAAAGGACCAAAAAAGGGGAAAATTGAGAGCGATTCTGAGGATGAAAAACCCCTAAAAAAAGGACTGAAAAAAGGGAAAAATGAGAGCGATTCCGAAAATGAAAAACTTATAAAAAAAGGACCTAAAAATGGGAACATTGAGAGCGATTCTGAAGATGAAAAACCTCTAAAAAAGGGCAAAATTGGGAGTGATTCTGATGATGAAAAATCTCTTAGAAAAGGACCCAAAAAGGACCAAAATGAGAGCGATTCTGAAGATGAAAAACCACTGAAAAAAGGACCAAAAAATAGGAAAATTGAGAGCGATTCCGAGGAGGAAAAACTTAAAAAGGGCAAAAATGAGAGTGATTTTGAGGACAAAAAAATTCTAAAAAAGGGACCCAAAAAGGCTGAAAATGAGAGCGATTCTGAGGATGAAAAACCCTTAAAAAAGGGTCAAAATGAGAGTGATTCCGAGGATGAAAAACCCCTAAAAAAAGGACCCAAAAAGGGAAAAATTGAGAGCGATTCTGAAGACGAAAAACTTGTAAAAAAAGGACCAAAAAAGGGGAAAAATGAGAGCGATTCCGAGGATGAAAAGCTCTTAAAAAAAAGACCCAAAAAGGGCAAAAATGAGAGTGATTCTGAGCACCAAAAAACCCTAAAAATGGCCCAAAATGAGAGTGATTCTGAGAATGAGAAAAGCCTAAAAAAAAGACCCAAAAAAAGGAAAATTGAGAGCGATTCTGAGGATGAAAAAACCCTAAAAAAGGGCAAATTTGGGAGCGATTCCGAGGATGAAGATGAAATCCCGTTAAAAATGTTAATGGAAAAGGCCCAAAGGAGGAGGGAATTGGGCGAGAAAAAGGAAAAATCCTGGAAAAAAGGCGGGAAAAGGGCCCGAAATGGGAGCGACTCCGAGGAGGCTCCGGAAACCCCCGGGAAAAGGGGGAAAAGTGGGAGCGAAATGGGGAAAAAGGAGGAAAACACCTTAAAAAAGAGGGAAGAGGAGGAGGAAGAGCGGAGGCCATTGGGAAAAGGAGGGAAAAAGGGCAAAAAAGGGCCGGAATCCGAGGAGGAAAACGGGAAAAGGCCCCGGAGGAAACGGGAATCCCGGTCGGAATCCGAGGCCGGATCCGGATCCGAGTCCGAAAAGGAGAGGAGGCCATTGAAAAAAGGGGGAAAAAAGGCCAAAAAAGGGGAAAAAAAGGCCAAAAAAGGGACAGAATCCGAGGAGGAGGACGAGGGGAATCGGCCTCCGACGAAGGCCCAAAGGAGAAGGGAATCCCAGGTGGAATCCGGGTCGGAATCCGGGTCCGAATCGGAATCCGAGGCCGAATCCCGGTCTGAGTCGGAATCTGAGGCCGAAGAGGAGGGGAGGCCATTGAAAAAAGGGGGAAAAAAGGCCAAAAAAGGGGAAAAAAAGGTCAAAAAAGGGACGGAATCGGAAGAGGAGGAAGAGGAGAAAAGGAGGCCTCGGAGGAAGGGCCGGAGGAAAAGGGAATCCCGGTCGGAATCTGAGGCCGAATCCGAGTCCGAGGCCAAAAAGAAGAGGAGGCCATTGAAAAAAGAGGCCAAAAAGGGCAAAAAAGGGCCGGAATCCGAGGAGAAAAGGAGGCCTGGGAGGAAAAGTGAATCCCGGTCGGAATCTGAGGCCGGATCCGAGTCCGAATCGGAATCCGAGGCCGAAAAGGGGAGGAGGCCATTGAAAAAAGGGGGAAAAAAGGTCAAAAAAGGGACTGAATCCGAGGAGGAAGAGGAGGAGAAGCCGAGGAGGAAGGGCCGGAAAAGAAGCGAATCCCGGTCGGAATCTGAGGCCCAATCAGAATCCGAGGCCGAATCCGAGTCCGAATTGGAATCTGAGGCCAAAGAAAAGGGGAGGCCAATGAAAAAAGAGGCAAAAAAGGCCAAAAAAGGGACGGAATCCGAGGAGAAAAGGAGGCCTGGGAGGAAACGCGAATCCCAGTCGGAATCCGAGGCCGGATCCGGATCCGAGTCGGAAAAGGAGAGGAGGCCATTGAAAAAAGAGGCCAAAAAGGCCAAAAAAGGGCCGGAATCCGAGGAGAAAAGGAGGCCTCGGAGGAGCGAATCCCAGTCGGAATCCGAGGCCGGATCCGAGTCCGAATCGGAATCCGAATCCGAGGCCAAAAAGAAGAGAAGGCCATTGAAAAAAGAGGCCAAAAAGGGCAAAAAAGGGAGCGAATCCGAAGAGAAAAGGAGGCCTCGGAGGAGCGAATCCCGGTCGGAATCCGAGGAGGGATCCGGATCCCAGTCCGAATCCGAGTCTGAATCGGAATCCGAGGCCAAAAAGGAGACGAGGCCATTGAAAAAAGAGGCCAAAAAGGGCAAAAAAGGGAGCGGATCCGAGGAGAAAAGGAGGCCTCGGAGCGGAGGTCGATCCTGGTCGGGATCTGGATCCGGCTCCGGCTCCCGGGCGGTTCCGGCTCCGGCTCCGGCTCCGGTTCCGGTTCCGGTTCCGGTTCCGGTTCCGGCTCCGGGCCCGGCCGAGCGGCGGCTCCGGCGGCTGCTCCGGCTCTGCGGGATCCGGCCCAACTACCGGGAGCTGCTGGGGGGCTGCGGGGGGAGGGCGGAGCGGGAGGGGGCCCTGCGGGGGGAGCTGCGACGGCTGGGGGTCAAAGGTGAGGAGGGGATGGGGGGCGCTATGGGGCGGGGTGTGGGGCGCTATGGGGTGGGATGTGGGGCTCTATGGGGCGCTATGGGGCGGGATGTGGGGCTCTATGGGGCGCTATGGGGCAGGGTGTGGGGCGCTATGGGGCAGGATGGGGTGTTGGGGGCTGCGGGGGGAGGGCGGAGCGGGAGGGGGCCCTGCGGGGGGAGCTGCGACGGCTGGGGGTCAAAGGTGAGGAGGGGATGGGGGGCGCTATGGGGCGCTATGGGGCGGGATGTGGGGTTAGATGGGGCACTTGGGGGGCGGGATGTGGGGCAGGGTGTGGGGCGAGATGGGGCGGGATGTGGGGCGGGATGTGGGGTGCTATGTGGCAGGGTGTGGGGCGGGGTGGGGCGGGGTGTGGGGTGGGATGTGGGGCGCTATGGGGCACGATGTGGGGCACTATGGGGCGGGATGTGGGGCGCTATGGGGCAGGGCGTGGGGCAGGATGTGGGGCGCTGTGGGGCGCTATGGGGCGGGATGTGGGGTGAGATGGGGCACTTGGGGGCGCTATGGGGCAGGGTGTGGGGCGGGATGGGGTGGGATGTGGGGTGCTATGGGGCGGGATGTGGGGCAGGGTGTGCGGCGGGATGTGGGGCGCTATGGGTCCCGCTATGGGTCTCTATGGGTCTCTATGGTCTCTATGGGTCTCTATGGGTCCCTATGGTCTCTATGGTTTCTATGGTCCCTATGGTCTCTATGGTCTCTATGGGTCTCTATGGTCCCTATGGTCTCTATAGTCTCTATGGTCTTTCTATGGTCTCTCTATGGTCTCCATGGTCTCTATGGTCTCTATGGTCCCTATGGGTCTCTATGGTCTCTATGGGTCTCTATGGTCTCTATGGTCTCTATGGTCCCTATGGGTCTCTATGGTCTCTATGGGTCTCTATGGTCTCTATGGTCTCTATGGTCCCTATGGGTCTCTATGGTCTCTATGGGTCCCTATGGTCTCCATGGTCTCCATGGTCTCCATGGTCTCCATGGTCCCTATGGGTCTCTCTATGGTCTCTCTATGGTCTCCATGGTCTCTATGGTCTCCATGGTCTCCATGGTCTCCATGGTCTCTATGGTCCCTATGGTCTCCATGGTCTCCATGGTCCCTATGGTCTCCATGGTCTCTATGGTCTCTCTATGGTCTCTATGGTCTCTCTATAGTCTCCATGGTCTCCATGGTCTCTATGGTCTCCATGGTCTCCATGGTCTCCATGGTCTCTCTATAGTCTCCATGGTCTCCATGGTCTCTATGGTCCCTATGGGTCTCTCTATGGTCTCTATGGTCTCTATGGTCTCCATGGTCTCTATGGTCCCTATGGTCTCCATGGTCTCCATGGTCTCCATGGTCTCTCTATGGTCCCTATGGGTCTCTATGGGTCTCTATGGTCTCTCTATAGTCTCTATGGTCTCCATAGTCTCTATGGTCCCTCAGGTCGTCTCTCCCTGTCCCGTTGCCGGGCGCTCGGGCGGCGCCGGGAGGAGGAGGCCGAAATGGCCGCCCTGGACCCGGGAAACATCATCCGGGGGGGTAGGGGACGAGGGGGGGACACGGGGGGGGGACATGGGGACATCAGGGACATGGGGGGACATGGGGGGACGGGGGGACAAGGGGGGGACAATGGGGACAAAGGGACAAGGGGGGACATGGGGGGACGGGGGGACAAGGGGGGGACAATGGGGACAAAGGGACAAGGGGGGACATGGGGGGACGGGGGGACAAGGGGGGGACAATGGGGACAAAGGGACAAGGGGGGACATTGGGGACATGGGGGGGGACATTGGGAGGGGGACACGGGGGGACAATGGGGACAAGGGGGGGGACACGGGGGGGGACAATGGGGACACAGGGACAAGGGGAGACATTGGGGACATGGGGACATTGGGGGGGGGGGACACGGAGACAAAGGGACAAGGGGGGACATTGGGGACATGGGGGGACATGGGGGTCATGGGGAGACACGGGGGGGGACATGGGGACAAGGGGGGACATTGGGGACAAAGGGACATGGGGGGGGACACGGGGGGGGACATGGGGAGGACATGGGGACACGGAGACAAAGGGACATGGGGGGGGACACGGGGGGGGACATTGGGGGACATGGAGACGTGTGGGGGGGACACTGGGGACATTGTGGGGACACGGTGGGGGGGGACACGGTGACACTGAGGGGGGACATGGGGACATTGAAGGGGGACATGGGGACACCGGCCTGGGGACAAGGGGACGGGGACACCAGGAGGGGACACGGTGACACCGGGGGGGGGACAGGGTGACACTGGGGACATTGTGGGGACACGGGGGACATGGGGACAAGGGGGGACATGGGGGACACCGGAGGGGATGGGGACACCAGGGGGGACACAGGGGGACACTGGGGACATTGTGGGGACATGGGGACACCAGGGGGACAAGGGGACACGGGAGGGGGGGACAAAGTGACCCCGGGGGAGGGACACAGGGACATGGGGACATTGAGGGGGGACACGGGGACAGGGACACCGGGGGACACCGGGGGGGACATGGGGACACTGGGGACATTGTGGGGACACGGGGACACCAGGGGGACACGGGGGGGGGCACAAGGGGCCACCAGGAGGGACATGGGGACACTGGGGGGGGGGGAGGGGACAGGGTGACACCGGGGGGGCGGGGGAGGCGCCACGGTGACGTCAGGAGGGGGAGGGGCCACGGTGACGTCAGCAGGGGGAGGGGAGGGGACATGGGGATGGTGACACCTGGAAGGGGGAGGGGCCACGGTGACGTCAGCAGGGGAGGGGCCGCGGTGACATCAGCAGGGGAGGGGCCCCCGTGACACCAGGAGGGGGCGGGGCCGCGGTGACACTGGGTGGGAGGGGCTACGGTGACGTCAGCGGGGGAGGGGCCACAGTGACGCTCTCCCTTCCCCCCCCCAGGCCGCCTGCGGCCCCGCCCCTCGGGCCCCCCCCCTCCCTGGGAGGCGCCGGAAGTGCCGGAAAGAGCCGAATCCGCCCCAAAAAGCAGCCCGGAGCAGTGAAATCCGGAGCGGGAATGCCAGAATTCCCATTCCCGAAATTCCGGAATTCCCGGAATTCCCATTCCCAAAATTCCGGAATTCCCGGAATTCCCATTCCCGAAATGCCCGAATCCCGGCGGGGGGGGGCAGCGGGACGCGAAGACGTCGCTATGGGGCAGCCGTGGGGCACTGGGACCACCGGAAAGCGCCGATTCCACCCCAAAAAACAGCCTGAAACAGTGAAATCCGGAGCAGAAATTCCCAGAATTCTGATTCCCGGCGCGGAAATTCCCGAAATTCCCAATTCCCGGCATGGAGATTCCCAGAATTCCCGGAATTCCCAAATCCTGGCGGGATGGGGTCAGCGCGGTGTGAAGAGGCCCCGGCCGGTCCGCAGGATCTGCTGCTCCGGAATTCCCGGAATTCCCGGTGCGGAAATCCCTGAATCCTGGTGTAGACATTCTTGGAATTCCCAATTCCCAGCGCCGAAATTCCCAGAATTCCCAGAATTCCTGGCGGGGGGGGGGTCAGTGGGGCACGAAGACGTCCCAGCCCGTGCGCAGGATCTGCTGCTCGGGAATTCCGGGAATTTCCGATTTCTGATGTGGAGATTCCCAGAATTCCCGATTCCTGGAAGTCCCGGCATTCCCAGCTCCTCAGTGGGGTGCGAACACGTCCCGTCCCGTCGGCAGGATCTGCTGCTTGGGAATTCCCGGAATTCCCGGTGTGGAAATTCCCGAATCCCAATGTGGAGATTCCCAGAATTCCCGATTCCTGGAATTCCCGGCATTCCCGGTCCTCAGCGGGGCGTGAAGATGTCCTGGCTGGTCCGCAGGATCTGCTGCTCCGGAATTCCCGGAATTCCCGGTGCGGAAATTCCCGAATCCCGGTGTGGAGATTCCCGGCATTCCCGCTCCTCAGCGGGGGGGCGAACACGTCCCGTCCCGTCTGCAGGATCTGCTGCTCCGGAATTCCCGGAATTCCCGGTGTGGAAATTCCTGAATCCCAATGTGGAGATTCCCAGAATTCCTGATTCCTGGAATTCCCGGCGTTCCCGGCGCTCAGCGGGGGGTGAACACGTCCCGTCCCGTCCGCAAGATCTGCTGCTCCGGAATTACCGGTGTGGAAATTCCGGAATCCCGGTGTGGAGATTCCCAGAATTCCCGATTCCCGGAATTCCCGCTCCTCAGCGGGGGGCGAACACGTCCCGTCCCGTCCGCAGGATCTGCTGCTCCGGAATCCCCGGAATTCCTGGAATTCCTGGAATTCCCGGTGTGGAGATTCCCGGCATTCCCGATTCCTGGAATTCCCGGCGTTCCCAGCATTCCCGCTCCTCAGCGGGGGGCGAACACGTCCCGTCCCGTCCGCAGGATCTGCTGCTCCAGAATTCCCGGAATTCCCGGTGTGGAAATTCCTGAATCCCGGTGCGGAGATTCCCGGCATTCCCGATTCCCGGCATTCCCGGCATTCCCGGCGCTCAGCGGGGCGCAAACACGTCCCGTCCCGTCCGCAGGATCTGCTGCTCCGGAATTCCCGGAATTCCCGGTGTGGAAATTCCGGGAATTCCCGGTGTGGAGATTCCCGGCATTCCCGATTCCTGGAATTCCCGGCATTCCCGGCATTCCCGGCGTTCCCGCTCCTCAGCGGGGGGCGAACACGTCCCGTCCCGTGCGCAGGATCTGCTGCTCCGGAATTCCCGGAATTCCCGGTGTGGAAATTCCCGAATCCCGGTGTGGAGATTCCCAGAATTCCCGATTCCCGGCATTCCCGGCATTCCCGGCGTTCCCGGCGCTCAGCGGGGCGCGAACACGTCCCGTCCCGTCCGCAGGATCTGCTGCTCCAGGCGCCGGTGCCGCTTCATGTCCGACAGGACCCGCTCGAGCCGGGCTTCCCGCTTCCGACCGGTGCGCGGGGCCCCTGCGGAACGCCGGGAATGGCGGGAATGAGCGGCGGGAATGCCGGGAATGAGCAGTGGGAATGAGCGGCGGGAACGGCGGGAATGAGCGGTGGGAACGGCCGGAATGGGGGAGAAATCCCAGGGATGGGGGGAATGCCGGGAACGCCGGGAATGAGGGGGGGAAATCCTGGGAATGGGGGGAAATCCTGGGGATGAGGGGAATGTCAGGAACGGCGGGAATGCCAGGAATGAGAGGGGGAAATCCCAGGGACAGGGGAGAAATCCTGGGGATAGGGGGAATGCCGGGAATGAGCGGCGGGAATGGGGGGGAAATCCCGGGGATGGGGGAGAAATCCCGGGGACGGGGGGAATGCCGGGAACGCCGGGAATGAGTGGCGGGAATGCCGGGAATGGGGGAGAAATCCCGGGGATGGGCGGAATGCCGGGAACGCCAGGAATGAGCGGCCGGAACAGCAGGAACGGGGGGGAAATCCTGGGAATGGGGGAGAAATCCCGGGGGCGGGGGGGAATGCTGGGAACGGCGGGGATGAACGGCGGGAATGAGCGGAACGCCGGGAATGCCAGGAATGAGCACCGGGAATGCCGGGAACGGGGGGGAAATCCCGGGAATGAACAGCAGGAATGGTGGGAGCGCCGGGAATGAGGGAGAAATCCCGGGGACGGGAAAAATCCCAGGAACGCCGGGAGCACCGGGAATGCTGGGAACGGCGGGAATGGCGGGAATGGGGGGGGAGTCCAGGAACGGGGGGGGAAATCCTTGGAGCGCCGGGAATGCCGGGAACAGCAGGGGGATCCCGGGAATGGGGGGGAAATCCCGGGAACAGCGGGAACGGGGGGGGGGAGGGAATCCCGGGAATGGCGGGAATGCCACGGAGCCCCGGGGGGGAGGGGGGGGCCGGGAATGGCGGGATTCTGGGGGGGAATCCCAGGAATGTCGCGTTTCCCAAGAGAAGATTCCCAAGAATGCGGCGTCTCCGGAGGGGATTCCTGGGAATTCCTGGGGGGGGACTGGAATTCTGGGAATGCTGCATCCCGGGGGGGTTGGGATTTCCGGGAATGTCACATCTCCTGGGTTTCCAGGGAGGGAATTCCCGGGAATACTGCGTCTCCCAGGGGGATTCCTGGGCATGTGGCTCTCCAGAGGGGATTCCCGGCATTTCCAGAGGGGATTCCCAGCGTTCCCAGAGTTTCCGGGGGGGGTTTCCAGGGATTCCCGGGGTTTCCGGAGGGGATTCCCAGGGTTTCCAGGGGGGATTCCTGGTGTTTCCGGGGGGGATTCCCGGAGGGGATTCCCGGGATTCCCAGGGTTTCTGGAGGGGATTCCCAGGATTCCCGAGGTTTCCAGGGGGATTCTCGGGGTTTCCAGAGGGGATTCCCGGTGTTTCCGGAGGGGATTCCCGGTGTTTCCGGGGGGGATTCCCGGGGTTTCCAGGGGGGGGTTCCCGGCATTCCCGGTGTTTCCGGGGGGGATTCCCGGGGTTTCCGGGGGGGATTCCCGGTGTTTCCGGAGGGGATTCCCGGTGTTTCCGGGGGGGATTCCCGGGGTTTCCAGGGGGGGGTTCCCGGCATTCCCGGTGTTTCCGGAGGGGGTTCCCGGTGTTTCCGGGGGGATTCCCGGTGTTTCCGGGGGGATTCCCGGCGTTCCCGGCCGGTCGTACCTGGCGCCCGCCGTCGCTCCAGCAGGGAACCCTCGGGAACGGCCGGTTCATCCGCGAAGTCGAATTCGGTGACGACCGGAGGCCTGAGGGGACAATGGGGACAATGGGGACAATGGGGGGACAATGGGGACAATGGGGACAATGGGGACAATGGGGGACAATGGGGGGACATGGGGGGACAATGGGGGGACATGGGGGGACAATGGGGACAATGGGGACATTGGGGGGACATTGGGGACACCCAGAGGACACCCGGAGCACAGGGTGACACAGGGGACACCCATCCCCCGGCCACGCTCACCTGTCCTCCTCATGGGGTGACACCGGGTGACACCCACACACACACAGGTGACACCCAGGGCATAAACAGGTGACACTGGGGTGACACTCAGGTGACACAGGTGACACCCGGGTGACACCCACGTGACCCCGGTGACACCCACGTGACTCAGGTGTCCCCCCCGCCCCCCCCCCCGCTCACCTGTCCTCCTCGGGCGCTGGCCCCGCCCCCCCGGGCCCCTCCTCCCGCCCAGGCTCCTCCTCCCGCGGCGGCTCCGGCGTCGGCGCCCGCCGGGGCCTGGGCCCTTCCCGGAGCGCGAGGCGGCCCCGGGCCGCGAGGGCCTCGAACAGGCGCCGGATGGCGCCGGGCGGCGGCGCCCAGGGCCCCGCGGCCTCCAGCTCCTCGTCGCTGCACGGGACCCCCCACGCGTCGCCGCCGCCGTCCCCGGGCTCGGCGTCGGGAGCCGGGGGGGACTCCGGGGGCGGCGACGGGGCCTCCGCGGCCGCCATGGGAGCGGCGCCACAAACGGCCCCGAGCGGCGGCAGAAACGGCGCCGGAAGGGCCGGAAACGGCGCCGGGAGCGCCAAAAAGCGCCTCAAGTGCTGGCAGAGCGGGGCCGGAAGCGCCAAAAACGGCCCAGAGTAGCGGCAGAAACGGCGCCGGAAGGGCCGGAAACGGCGCCGGGAGCGCCAAAAAGCGCCTCAAATGGTGGAGCGGTGCCGGAAGCGCCAAAAACGGCCTCAAGTGCTGGCAGAGCGGGGCCGGAAGCGCCAAAAACGGCCCCGAGCGGCGGCAGAAACGGCGCCGGAAGGGCCGGAAACGGCGCCGGGAGCGCCAAAAAGCGCCTCAAGTGGCGGAGCGGGGCCGGAAGCGCCAAAAACGGCCCAGAGTAGCGTCAGAAACGGCGCCGGAAGGGCCGGAAACGGCGCCGGGAGCGCCAAAAAGCGCCTCAAATGGTGGAGCGGTGCCGGAAGCGCCAAAAACGGCCTCAAGTGCTGGCAGAGCGGGGCCGGAAGCGCCAAAAACGGCCCCGAGCGGCGGCAGAAACGGCGCCGGAAGTGCCGGAAATGGCGCTGGGAGCGCCAAAAAGCGCCTCAAGTGGAGGCAGAGCGGTGCCGGAAGCGCCAAAAACGGCCCCGAGCGGCGGCAGAAACGGCGCCGGAAGGGCCGGAAATGGCGCCGGGAGCGCCAAAAACGGCCTCAAGTGGAGGCAGAGCGGGGCCGGAAAGCGCCAAAAGCGGCACCGGAAGTGTCAAAAAAAAGGCCCCACGGGCGTCAGAAATGGCGCCGGAAGTGCCAAAGACGTCCTCAAGCGGTCTCAAAAGCGGCGCCGGAAATGCCTAAAGCGGCCTCAAGCAGCGTCAAAAACGGCCTCAGGTGGTGTCAGCGCGGTGCCGGAAGCGCCAAAAATAGCACCGGAAGTGTCAAAAATGGCGCCGGAAGTGCCAAAGACGGCCTCAAGCGACCAGGGAAGCGCCAAAAATGGCCTCGAGTGGCACCAAAAACGGCCCGAGCCGCGTCAGAACGGTGCGAGAGGCGCCAAAAACGGCCCCGACGGCGCCAAAAACAGCCCAAGCGGCGTTGAAAAAGGTCCGAGCAGTGTCAAAATGGTGCCGGAAGCGCCAAAAACGGCCTCAGAACCGCCCAAGAAGCGCCAAAAACGGCCCCGACGGCGTCAGGTCGGAGCTGCCGCCATTTTGAGGCCCGGGGGCCGCGGCCGCCGCCGCTGCGCGCGCTCAGAGGGCCGCCATCTTGTACGGGCGCAGTGCGCATGCGGGGGCGGGGGAAGAGCGCATGCGCGGGCTCGAAGTGCCCCCCCTCCCCGTGCCGCGCATGCGCACTCCCCCCCCCCCACCCCGGCCCAGCGCGCATGCGTCCTCTTCCGCCCCCCCCTCCCGCGCATGCGCCCTTCGCCGCCCATTGGCCGTGACGCGCGGCGGGGGGCGTGGCGAGGGGCGGGCCCCGTCCCTCAAGGCGGAAGCGGAAGCGACGTCAGGAGCGGAGCCGTTTACCGAGCGCTTTATTGCTCCAAAACCCGAGCGAATGAGCCCAAAACGTGTGTGGGGGGCGGGGGGAGCGTTTGGCACGTGACAGGGCCGGGGGGGCGTGGCCTGGGGCGGCCCCGCCCCTCAACGGCTGCTCTTAAAGGAACCGGCTCGGGGGATTTGGCACCTCCATCCCAATAAATAAGTTAAATTAAATAAATTAATTAATTAAATTAATTAAAGCGACATGGGGGGGGGGGGGTCCGTGTCCTTCATATGGAGACTTCGTATTCCCTGGTGTCCTGTTGGGGGGGGGGGGAGAGGGTGAGGACGAGGCCCCGCCCACCGCGGGGCGGGGCCAAGCGGGGGGCGGGGCCGAGGGGGCGGGGCCTCACCCGGGCCTCGTGGGGGGCGTGGCCGAGGTCGCTCTCCGCTGCGATGGGGCTGTAGGCGGGGGAGGGCGGGAAGGGGAGGCCGAACGGGGCCTTCCTGGGGGCGGAGACACGGGATGGGGGCGGGGCCAGGGGCGGGGAGGCCCCGCCCCCGCCCCCCCACGATGTGAGAACACCAGAAAAAAAAAAAAAAAAAAAGTGATGCGGGCCCTTTAAGAGCTGGCCCCTTTAGGGTGTGCCCGCATTGCCCTTTTAAGGCGGGCCCGCGTTGTCCCTTTAACACGTTGTGGGCCGGCATGGCCCCTTTAAGGGACTCTAGACCCGCATTGTCCCTTTAAGGCGCTCTAGAGCCGTGTTGCCCCTTTAAGACACGGTGGACCCGCATCGCCCCTTTAAGGCGTTGTGGGCCCGCGTTGCCCCTTTAAGACGCTCTAGACCCGCGTTGCCCCTTTAAGACGCTCTAGATCCGCGTTGCCCCTTTAAGACCCTCTAGACCCGCGTTGCCCCTTTAAGACGCTCTAGACCCGCGTTGCCCCTTTAAGACCCGCGTTGCCCCTTTAAGACCCTCTAGACCCGCGTTGCCCCTTTAAGACGCTCTAGATCCGCGTTGCCCCTTTAAGACCCTCTAGACCCGAGTTGCCCCTTTAAGACGCTCTAGATCCGCGTTGCCCCTTTAAGACCCTCTAGACCCGCGTTGCCCCTTTAAGACCCGCTAGACCCGCATTGCCACTTTAAGACGCTCTAGACCCGCGTTGCCCCTTTAAGACCCGCTAGACCCGCGTTGCCCCTTTAAGACCCTCTAGATCCGCGTTGCCCCTTTAAGACCCTCTAGACCCGCGTTGCCCCTTTAAGGCGCGCCGGGCCGGCGCCGCCGTTGCCCCTTTAAGGCGGGTCCCGCCCCCGGCGCGCGCCCATTGGCTGACCTGGCGCAGCAGGCGTAGGCCCCGCCCACGAGGAGCAGGACGAGGCCGGCGGGCAGGAGGACGGCGAGGGCGATGGCCCCGCCCCCCGCCTGGTGGGCGGGGCCGGCGCTCTGCGTCACTGCGGCCGACCGTGACGTCAGCGGGGGGCGTCAGCGGGGGGGACACGCCCCCAGCCCGGAGCCCCGCCCCCCGCCCCATAGCGCCCATAGAGCCTTGGGCCCCACTGACCACCCCGTGGCCGAGACCCCCCTGCCCCATAGCGCCCCATAGCGCCCCATAGCCCCATAACCCCCCCTGCCCCATAGCGCCCCATAGCGCCCCATAGCGCCCCATAGCCCCATAGCCCCCCATAGCCCCATAGCGCCCCATAGCGCCATAACCCCCCATCCCATAGCCCCCCATAGCCCCATAGCCCCCCATAGTGCCCCATAGCCCCCCCATAGCCCCATAGCCCCATAGCCCCCCCCGCCCCATAGCCCCCCCATAGCGCCCCATAGCACCCCATAGCCCCCACCCCACAGCGCCCCACAGCCCCATAACCCCCTGCCCCATAGCGTCCCATAGCCCCATAGGCCCCCCCATAGTGCCCCACAGCCCCCCCCATAGTCCCCCCACAGTCCCATAGCCCCCCATAGCCCCACAGATCCCCATAGCGCCCCACAGCCCCATAACCCCCCTGCCCCATAGCATCCCATAGCCCCACAGACCCCCCATAGCGCCCCATAACCCCCCACCCCATAGCCCCCCCATAGTGCCCCATAGCCCCATAACCCCCCCTGCCCCATAGCCCCCCACAACCCCATAGCCCCATAACCCCCCATAGACCCATAGCCCCCCATAGCCCCACACCCCCCTGCCCCACATCCCCCCTCACCCTGCAGCCGCTGCTCATCCGGGTCCTCGGAATCGGCCTCTGCGGGTGACAACAACAACAACAATAACAATAACAACAACAACAACAACAACAACAACAATAACAACAACAACAACAACAACAATAACAACAACAACCGCCAGCGTCACCCGGGGGACGGGCGGGTGACAGCCCCACAGCAGGGGGGAGGGATCTCCCCACCCCATGGATCTCACCCCATGGATCCCTCTGCACCCCATAGATCTCACCCCACACATGGGGGGTCTCGCCCCACAGATCCTGCCCCACATCTCCCCACATCTCCCCACATCTCCCCACATCTCCCCACATCTCCCCACATCTCCCCACATCCTGCCCCACATCTCCCCACATCCCGCCGCCCCACATCCCGCCCCCACAGATCCCGCCCCACAGATCCCGCCCCACATCTCCCCACATCTCCCCACATCCTGCCGCCCCACACCCCACCGCCCCACATTCCGCCCCCACAGATCCCACCCCACATCCCGCCCCACAGATCCTGCCCCACATCCTGCCCCACATCTCCCCACATCTCCCCACATCCTGCCCCACAGATCCTGCCCCACATCCCGCCCCACAGATCCCACCCCACATCCCGCCCCACACATGGGGGTCTCGCCCCACAGATCCCGCCCCACATCGCGCACCCCCCGGTCCCGGCAGTCGGTGGCACCGGAATCGCGGAGCCCCCCCCGGGCGGAGCCGCTGCTGGGAGGGGCCCGGGGGGGCGGGGCTGGGACAGGGATCCCGGCGAGCTGCAGGGGGGACAATGGGGACAATGGGGGGACAATGGGGGGACATGGGGACAATGGGGGGACATTGGGGGGACATTGGGGACCATGGGGGACATGGGGACAATGGGGACAATGGGGGGACATGGGGACATTGGGGACATTGGGGACATGGGGAGATTTGGGGACATTGGGGACATGGGGGGACGGCCGGAGTTGGGAGATCCTGGGAGCTTCTGGGACCATCTGGGACCCTCTGGGACCATCTGGGACCTCCTGGGAGCTTCTGGGACCCTCTGGGACCTTCTGAGACCCTCTGGGACCATTTGGGACCATCTGGGACCATCTGGGACCTCCTGGGAGCTTTTGGGACCTTCTGGGACCATCTGGGACCCCCTGGGAGCTTCTGGGACCATCTGGGACCTTCTGGGACCCTCTGGGACCATCTGGGACCTCCTGGGAGGTTCTGGGACCCTCTGGGACCTCCAGGAACCATCTGGGACCATTTGGGACCTTCTAGGAACACCTAGGGGTGGCGCTGGGACCTCCTGGGAGCTTCTGGGACCTCCTGGGACCCTCTGAGACCCTCTGGGACCCTCTGGGACCCCCTGGAAGCTTCTGGGACCCTCTGGGACCTCCTCGGAGCTTCTGGGACCCTCTGGGACCTTCTGGGACCATCTGGGACCATTTGGGACTTCCTGGGACCATCTGGGACCTTCTGGAACCCTCTGGAACCCTCTGGGAACCCCTGGAAGCTTCTGGGACCTTCTGGGACCTCCTCGGAGCTTCTGGGACCCTCTGGGACCTTCTGGGACCCTCTGGGACCATTTGGGACCATCTGGGACCATCTGGGACCTCCTGGAACCATCTGGGACCATTTGGGAACTTCTAGGAACACCTAGGGGTGGCGCTGGGACCTCCTGGGAGCTTCTGGGACCATCTGGGACCCTCTGGGACTTCCTGGGACCATCTGGGACCTCCTGGGAGCTTCTGGGACCATCTGGGAACTCATGGGACTTCCTGGGAGCTCCTGGGGCCTCCTGGGACCCTCTGAGACCCTCTGGGACCATCTGGGACCATCTGGGACCTCCTCGGCGCTTCTGGGACCCTCTGGGACCTTCTGGGACCCTCTGGGACCATTTGGGACCTTCTAGGAACACCTAGGGGTGGCGCTGAGACCTCCTGGGAGCTTCTGGGACCTCCTGGGACCCTCTGAGACCCTCTGGGATCATCTGGGACCTCCTGGGAGCTTCTGGGACCATCTGGGACCTCCTGGGACCCTCTGGGACCATCTGGGACCTCCTGGGAGGTTCTGGGACCCTCTGGGACATCCAGGAACCATCTGGGACCATTTGGGACCTTCTAGGAACACCTAGGGGTGGCGCTGGGACCTCCTGGGAGCTTCTGGGACCTCCTGGGACCCTCTGAGACTTCCTGGGACCATCTGGGACCTCCTGGGGCCCTCTGAGACCCTCTGGGACCCTCTGGAAGCTTCTGGGACCATCTGGGACCTCCTCGGAGCTTCTGGGACCCTCTGGGACCTTCTGGGACCATCTGGGACCATTTGGGACTTCCTGGGACCATCTGGGACCTCCTGGGACCCTCTGAGACCCTCTGGGACCATCTGGGACCTCCTGGGAGCTTTTGGGACCTTCTGGGACCCTCTGGGACCATCTGGGACCTCCTGGGAGGTTCTGAGACCCTCTGGGACCTCCAGGAACCATCTGGGACCATTTGGGACCTTCTAGGAACACCTAGGGGTGGCACTGGGACCTCCTGGGAGCTTCTGGGACCATCTGGGACCCTCTGGGACCATCCAGGACCACACGGGAATCCCTAGAGGTGACGCTGGGACCTCCTGGGGTGACAAAGGGCCCCGGGACCTTCTGGCCACCCAACTTGTAGCTCCAGGGTCTCCCAACGCGTCTGTGGGGCCCCCCAGAGCTAATGGTGGGTCATGGGGCCACCCCAAGGCCAATGGAGGGTCATGGATCATCCCAAGGCCAATGACAAGTCAAGAAGCCACCCCATGGCCAATGATGGGTCAAGGGGCCACCGCAAGGCCAATGATGGGTCACCCTATGGCCAATGATGGGTCCTGGGTCATCCCAAGGCCAATGGTGGGTCATGAGGCCACCACAAGGCCATGATGGGTCATGGAGCATCCCAAGGCCAATGACAAGTCAAGGGGCCACCCCAAGGCCAATGATGGGTCATCCCAAGGCCAATGACAAGTCAAGGAGCCACCCAAAGGCCAATGACAACTCAAGGGGCCACCCCATGGCCAATGATGGGTCATCCCAAGGCCAACGATGGGTCATGAAGCCACCCCATGGCCAATGATGGGTCCCGGGTCATCCCAAGGCCAATGGTGGGTCATGGAGCATCCCAAGGCCAATGATGGATCATGGGTCATCCCAAGGCCAATGATGGGTCATCCCAAGGCCAATGGTGGGTCTAGGGGCCATCCCAAGGCCAATAATGGGTCATGGGGCCACCCCAAGGCCAATGACAATCAAGGAGCCATCCCAAGGCCAATGATGGGTCATGGGGCACCCCAAGGCCAATGATGGGTCATGGGTCATCCCAAGGCCAATGATGGGTCATCCCATGGCCAATGATGGGTCACCCCATGGCCAATGATGGGTCCTGGGTCATCCCAAGGCCAATGATGGGTCATGGGGCACCCCAAGGCCAATGACAATCAAGGGGCCACCCCAAGGCCAATGAGGGGTCATCCCAAGGCCAATGGTGGGTCTAGGGGCCATCCCAAGGCCAATAATGGTTCATGGGGCCACCCCAAGGCCAATGACAATCAAGGAGCCATCCCAAGGCCAATGATGGGTCATGGGGCACCCCAAGGCCAATGACAAGTCAAGGGGCCACCCCAAGGCCAACGCTGGGTCCTGGGTCACCCCATGGCCAATGATGGGTCCCGGGTCATCCCAAGGCCAATGGTGGGTCATGGAGCATCCCAAGGCCAATGATGGGTCAAGGGGCCACCACAAGGCCAATGGTGGGTCACCCCATGGCCAATGATGGGTCCTGGGTCATCCCAAGGCCAATGATGGGTCCTGGGGCCACTCCAAGGCCAACGATGGGTCCTGGGTCACCCCAAGGCCAACGCTGGGTCCCGGGTCACCCCAAGGCCAATGATGGATCCCAGGTCACCCCAAGGCCAACGCTGGGTCCTGGGTCACCCCAAGGCCAATGATGGATCCCAGGTCACCCCAAGGCCAATGACAAGTCAAGGGGCCACCCCATGGCCAACGCTGGGTCCCGGGTCACCCCATGGCCAACGCTGGGTCCCGGGTCACCCCATGGCCAACGATGGGTCCCGGGTCACCCCCGCGGGCACTCACGGACACACTTGGGGACGCGGTGGCTCCAGGCGGGGCCGGCGGCGCCGCGGGCGGCGCAGGTCAGGGTGCCGCTGCCCTCCAGCTCGTAGCCCTCGCGGCACCCGTAGCGCACGCGGGCGCCCACGGCGAAGCGGCGCCCGGCCCCGCTGCGGCGCCCGTGCCGGATGGGCCCGGGGTCCGCGCACGTCACCACTGCGGGGGGACATCATGGGCTTGGGTCATGTTGGGGGGCTTGGTGGCACCGGGGGGGTTGGGGACATCACGGTCTTGGGTCATGTTGGGGGTCTTAGTCATGTTGGGATGAAGGTTGGGATGAGGTTGAGATGCCCGTCGGGATGAGGTTGAGATGCCCATTGGGATGAAGGTTGGGATGAGGTTGGGATGAGGTTGGGATGCCCATTGGGATGAGGTTGGGATGAAGGTTGGGATGAAGGTTGGGATGAAGGTCGAGATGAAGCTTGGGATGAGGTTGAGATGAAGGTTGGGATGCCCATTGGGATGAGGTTGGGATGCCCGTTGGGATGAAGGTTGGGATGAGGTTGGGATGCCCATTGGGATGAAGGTTGGGATGCCATTGGGATGTCGGTTGAGATGCCCTTTGGGATGAAGGTTGGGATCCAGGTTGGGATGAAGGTCGGGATGAAGTTTGGGATGAAGGTTGGGATCCAGGTTGGGATGAAGGTTGGGATGAAGGTTGGGATGAAGGTTGGGATGAAGGTTGGGATGCCCATTGGGATGAAGGTTGAGATGCCCATTGGGATGAAGGTTGGGATGAGGTCGGGATGAAGGTTGGGATGAAGGTTGGGATGCCCGTTGGCATGAAGGTCGGGATGAAGGTTGGGATGAAGGTTGGGATGAAGGTTGGGATGCCCGTTGGCATGAAGGTCGGGATGAGGTCGGGATGAAGGTCGGGATGAAGGTTGGGATGCAGGTTGGGATGAAGGTTGGGATGAAGGTTGGGATGCCCATTGGGATGAAGGTTGAGATGCCCATTGGGATGAAGGTGGGGATGAGGTCGGGATGAAGGCCGGCCCACGCCCGGCGCTCACCGCGGCGGCATTCCGGCGGGGGGCCGCTCCAGCTGAGGTCCCACTGGCACGTGAGGACGTCGGCGCCCAGCAGCTCGTAGCCCGGCTGGCACTGGTAGCTCAGCACCGTGCCCCGGATCATGGCGCCGTGCGAGGCCGAGCGCCAGCCGAAGGCCACGGCCGGCACCTCGGCGCACGTGTCGTTCCGCGGCACCTCTGCGGGCCGGGGACGCCCCTCAGGGACGGGGCCTCCACCCATGGGGCCTCCTTCCTTGGGGGCCTCCACCCATGGGGCCTCCTTCCTTGGGGGCCTCCACCCATGGGAGCCTCCTTCCTTGGGGGCCTCCACCCATGGGGGATTCCATCCATGGCGGCCTCCACCCATGGGGGCCTCCTTCCTTGGGGGCCTCCATCCATAGGAGCCTCCATCCATTGGGGCTTTCATCCATGGGAGCTTCCATCCACGGGAGCCTCCTTCCTTGGGGGCCTCCTTCCTTGGGGGCTTCCATCCATGGGAGCCTCCACCCATGGGGGC
This sequence comes from Tinamus guttatus, assembly GCF_059628265.1. Taxonomy (NCBI): domain Eukaryota; kingdom Metazoa; phylum Chordata; class Aves; order Tinamiformes; family Tinamidae; genus Tinamus; species Tinamus guttatus. Next base: position 19,773 of record NW_028290118.1, read on the forward strand.
CTCTTTCCTTGGGAGCCTCCTTCCTTGGGGGCCTCCACCCATGGGGACCTCCACCCATGGGGGCTTCCATCCATGGGGGATTCCATCCATGGGGGCCTCCGTCCATGGGGGCCTCCACCCATGGGGACCTCCACCCATGGGAACCTCCATCCATGAGGACCCCCATTGCCCCAATCCATCGGAACCCACCATCCATGAAGACCTCCATCCCTGGGGACCCCCCACCCATGGGACCCCCATCCATGGGAACCCACCATCCATGGGAACCCACCATCCATGAAGACCCCATCCATGAAGACCCCCATCCATGAAGACCCCCATCCATGGATCCACTACCCATGGGATCCCACCACCCATGAAGACCCCGTCCATGAAGACCCCCCATCCATGAAGACCCCCATCCATGGATCCACTACCCATGGGATCCCACCACCCATGAAGACCCCGTCCATGAAGACCCCCATCCATGAAGACCCCCATCCATGGATCCACTACCCATGGGATCCCACCACCCATGAAGACCCCCGTCCATGGAGACCCCCATCCATGAAGACTCCATCCATGGGATCCACTACCCATGGGATCCCACCACCCACGAAGACCCCATCCATGGGATCCCACCCATGGGCCCCCCATCCATGGGAACGCACCATCCATGAAGACCTCCATCCATGAAGACCCCATCCATGGATCCACTACCCATGGGATCCCACCACCCATGAAGACCCCATCCATGAAGTCCCCATCCATGAAGACCCCCATCCATGAAGACCCCCATCCATGGATCCACTACCCATGGGATCCCACCATCCATGAAGACCCCGTCCATGAAGACCCCCCATCCATGAAGACCCCATCCATGGGATCCACTACCCATGGGATCCCACCATCCATGAAGACCCCATCCATGAAGACCCCCATCCATGGAGACCCCCATCCATGAAGACTCCATCCATGGGATCCACTACCCATGGGATCCCACCAGCCACGAAGACCCCATCCATGGGATCCCACCCATGGGCCCCCCATCCATGGGAACGCACCATCCATGAAGACCCCATCCATGAAGACCCCCATCCATGAAGACCTCCATCCATGAAGACCCCATCCATGGATCCACTACCCACGGGATCCCACCACCCATGAAGACCCCATCCATGGGATCCCACCCATGGGCCCCCCATCCCCGGTGCCACCCCCGGTACCGGCGAAGCGGACGACGAAGCCGTGGCCGGTGGCCGGGGGGGCCTCGGTGGCCTCGGCCTGGAACTGCAACGTGGCGGCGGCGCCGGAGCTGAGCAGGCGGAAGCGGGGCCGGGCGCCCCGGAAGCGGCCCAGGACCCGGCCCGTGACGTCGTCGCCGTCGAACACGGTCAACGCGTCAGCCGGGCGCAGGACGAGTCTGCGGGGACGACGGGGACGCGCGGGACGACGGGGTGGGGAGGGATGGGGATGGAGATGGGGATGGAGATGGATGAGGAGGGATGGAGATGGACGGAGGTGGATGGGGATGGATGGAGATGGAGATGGGTGAAGAGGGATGGAGATGGATGGAGATGGATGAGGAGGAATGGAGATGGATGGAGATGGATGGGGATGGATGGAGATGGATGAGGAGGAATGGAGATGGATGGAGATGGATGGGGATGGATGAGGATGGATGAGGATGGATGGGGATGGATGGAGATGGATGGAGATAGAGATGGATGGAGATGGGGATGGGGATGGATGAGGATGGATGGAGATGGATGGGGATGGATGGGGATGGATGGAGATGGATGAGGAGGAATGGAGATGGATGGAGATGGATGGAGATGGATGGAGATGGATGAGGAGGAATGGAGATGGATGGAGATAGAGATGGATGGAGATGGGGATGGGGATGGATGAGGATGGATGGAGATGGATGGGGATGGATGGGGACGGAGATGGGTGAGGATGGATGGGGATGGATGGAGATGGATGGAGATGGGTGAGGATGGATGGAGATAGAGGAGGGATGGAGATGGATGGAGATGGATGGAGATGGATGGAGATGGATGAGGATGGATGGAGATAGAGATGGATGAGGAGGAATGGAGATGGGTGAGGATGGATGGAGATGGATGGAGATGGATGGAGATGGATGAGGAGGGATGGAGATGGATGGACACAGAGGCGAGCGAGGAGGGATGGAGATGGATGGGGATAGATGGGGATGGATGGAGATGGATGGGGATGGATGGAGATAGAGATGGATGAGGAGGAATGGAGATGGGTGAGGATGGATGGGGATGGATGGAGATGGATGAAGATGGATGGGGATGGGTGAGGATGGGGATGGAGATGGATGGAGATGGATGGGGATGGAGATGGATGAGGAGGGATGGAGATGGATGGAGATGGAGATGGATGAGGACGGATGGGGACGAAGATGGATGAGGATGGAGATGGTTGAGGATGGAGATGGGTGGGGATGGACGGGGATGGGGATGGACAGAGACGGATGGGGATGGAAACGGAAGGGATGGGGGTGGATGGAGATGGACATGGAGAGAGGTGAAGACAGGAAGGAGAAACAGAACCAGTGAGCGGGGACACAGGAGAGGACAGAGAGACACCCCAAGGCCAATGATGGGTCATGAGACCACCCAACACCCAAGAATGGTCATGGGGCCACCCTAGGGCCCACCCCAATGGTGGGTCGTGGGTCATCCCAAGGCCAATGATGGGTCATGGGGCACCCCAAGGCCAATGAGGGGTCATGAGGCCATCCCATGGCCAATGATGGGTCATCCCAAGACCAATGATGGGTCATCCCAAGCCCAATGACAAGTCAAGGGGCCACCCCATGGCCAATGGTGGGTCAAGGGGCCACCCCAAGGTCCATGATGGATCATGAGGCCACCCCATGGCCAATGGTGGGTCATGGGGCCACCCCATGGTCAATGGTGGGTCAAGGGGCCACCCCATGGTCAATGATGGGTCATCCCATGGCCAATGACAAGTCAAGGGGCCACCCCAAGGCCAATGGTGGGTCATGAGGCCACCCCATGGTCAATGGTGGGTCAAGGGGCCACCCCAAGGCCAATGGTGGGTCATCCCAAGGCCAATGACAAGTCAAGGGGCCACTCCATGGTCAATGGTGGGTCCCAGGGCACCCACGTGTCCACGTCCAGCAGGACCCTCCCGTCGTCGCCCACGCGGATGGTCACCCCATGGTCAATGATGGGTCCCCATGGTCAATGGTGGGTCCCCCATGGTGGTTATGGGTCCCCCATGGTCAATGATGGATCCCCCATGGTGGTTATGGGTCCCCCATGGTGGTTATGGGTCCCCATGGCCAATGATGGGTCCCTATGGTCACCCACGTGTCCACGTCGAGCTGCACCCTCCTCCTGTCGCCCACGCGGATGGTCACCCCATGGTCAATGATGGGTCCCCCATGGTCAATGGTGGGTCCCCATGGTCACCCACGTGTCCACATCCAGCAGGACCCTCCTGTCCTCCCCCACGCGGATGGTCACCCCATGGTCAATGATGGGTCCCCCATGGTGGTTATGGGTCCCCCATGGTCAATGATGGGTCCCCCATGGTCAATGATGGGTCCCCATGGTCAATGGTGGGTCCCCCATGGTCAATGATGGTCACCCCATGGTCAATGACGGGTCCCCATGGTCAATGGTGGGTCCCCCATGGTGGTTATGGGTCCCCATGGTCAATGATGGGTCCCCATGGTCAATGATGGGTCCCCATGGTCACCCACGTGTCCACGTCCAGCAGGACCCTCCTGTCCTCCCCCACGCGGATGGTCACCCCATGGTCAATGATGGGTCCCCATGGTGGTTATGGGTCCCCATGGTCAATGATGGGTCCCCCATGGTGGTTATGGGTCCCCATGGTCAATGATGGGTCCCCCATGGTCAATGATGGGTCCCCCATGGTGGTTATGGGTCCCCATGGTCAATGGTGGGTCCCCATGGTCGATGATGGGTCCCCATGGTGGTTATGGGTCCCCCATGGTCGATGATGGGTCCCCATGGTCAATGATGGGTCCCCCATGGTGGTTATGGGTCCCCATGGTCAATGGTGGGTCCCCATGGTCACCCACGTGTCCACGTCCAGCAGGACCCTCCTGTCCTCGCCCACGCGGATGGTCACCCCATGGCCAATGATGGGTCCCCCATGGTGGTTATGGGTCCCCATGGCCAATGATGGGTCCCCCATGGTCAATGATGGGTCCCCATGGTCAATGATGGGTCCCCATGGTGGTTATGGGTCCCCCATGGTCAATGATGGGTCCCCATGGTCAATGATGGGTTCCCCATGGTGGTTATGGGTGCCCCATGGTGGTTATGGGTCCCCATGGTCAATGATGGGTCCCCATGGTCAATGATGGGTCCCCCATGGTGGTTATGGGTCCCCCATGGTCAATGATGGGTCCCCATGGTCAATGATGGGTCCCCATGGTGGTTATGGGTCCCCCATGGTCAATGATGGGTCCCATGGTCAATGATGGGTCCCCATGGTCAATGGTGGGTCCCCATGGTCACCCACGTGTCCACGTCCAGCAGGACCCTCCTGTCCTCGCCCACGCGGATGGTCACCCCATGGTCAATGATGGGTCCCCATGGTCAATGATGGGTCCCCATGGTCAATGGTGGGTCCCCCATGGTGGTTATGGGTCCCCATGGCCAATGATGGGTCCCCATGGTGGTTATGGGTCCCCATGGTCAATGATGGGTCCCCATGGTCAATGATGGGTCCCCCATGGTGGTTATGGGTCCCCCATGGTCAATGATGGGTCCCCATGGTGGTTATGGGTCCCCATGGTCAATGATGGGTCCCCATGGTCAATGATGGGTCCCCCATGGTGGTTATGGGTCCCCATGGTCAATGGTGGGTCCCCATGGTGGTTATGGGTCCCCATGGTCAATGATGGGTCCCCATGGTCAATGGTGGGTCCCCATGGTCACCCACGTGTCCACGTCCAGCAGGACCCTCCTGTCCTCGCCCACGCGGATGGTCACCCCATGGTCAATGATGGGTCCCCATGGTGGTTATGGGTCCCCATGGTCAATGATGGGTCCCCCATGGTGGTTATGGGTCCCCATGGTCAATGATGGGTCCCCCATGGTCAATGATGGGTCCCCCATGGTGGTTATGGGTCCCCATGGTCAATGGTGGGTCCCCATGGTGGTTATGGGTCCCCATGGTCAATGATGGGTCCCCATGGTCAATGGTGGGTCCCCATGGTCACCCACGTGTCCACGTCCAGCAGGACCCTCCTGTCCTCGCCCACGCGGATGGTCACCCCATGGTCAATGATGGGTCCCCATGGTGGTTATGGGTCCCCATGGTCAATGATGGGTCCCCCATGGTGGTTATGGGTCCCCATGGTCAATGATGGGTCCCCCATGGTCAATGATGGGTCCCCCATGGTGGTTATGGGTCCCCATGGTCAATGGTGGGTCCCCATGGTCGATGATGGGTCCCCATGGTGGTTATGGGTCCCCCATGGTCGATGATGGGTCCCCATGGTCAATGATGGGTCCCCATGGTGGTTATGGGTCCCTCATGGTGGTTATGGGTCCCCATGGTGGTTATGGGTCCCCCATGGTGGTTATGGGTCCCCATGGTCAATGGTGGGTCCCCATGGTCACCCACGTGTCCACGTCCAGCAGGACCCTCCTGTCCTCGCCCACGCGGATGGTCACCCCATGGCCAATGATGGGTCCCCCATGGTGGTTATGGGTCCCCATGGCCAATGATGGGTCCCCCATGGTCAATGATGGGTCCCCATGGTCAATGATGGGTCCCCATGGTGGTTATGGGTCCCCCATGGTCAATGATGGGTCCCCATGGTCAATGATGGGTTCCCCATGGTGGTTATGGGTGCCCCATGGTGGTTATGGGTCCCCATGGTCAATGATGGGTCCCCATGGTCAATGATGGGTCCCCCATGGTGGTTATGGGTCCCCCATGGTCAATGATGGGTCCCCATGGTCAATGATGGGTCCCCATGGTGGTTATGGGTCCCCCATGGTCAATGATGGGTCCCATGGTCAATGATGGGTCCCCATGGTCAATGGTGGGTCCCCATGGTCACCCACGTGTCCACGTCCAGCAGGACCCTCCTGTCCTCCCCCACGTGGATGGTCACCCCATGGTCAATGATGGGTCCCCATGGTCAATGATGGGTCCCCCATGGTGGTTATGGGTCCTCATGGTCCATGATGGGTCCCCATGGTGGTTATGGGTCCCCATGGTCCATGATGGGTCCCCCATGGTGGTTATGGGTCCCCCATGGTGGTTATGGGTCCCCATGGTCAATGGTGGGTCCCCATGGTCAATGATGGGTCCCCATGGTCAATGGTGGGTCCCCATGGTCCATGATGGGTCCCCATGGCCAATGATGGGTCCCCATGGTCACCCACGTGTCCACGTCCAGCAGGACCCTCCTGTCCTCGCCCACGCGGATGGTCACCCCATGGTCAATGATGGGTCCCCATGGTCAATGACGGGTCCCCATGGTCAATGATGGGTCCCCCATGGTGGTTATGGGTCCCCATGGTCAATGATGGGTCCCCATGGTCAATGGTGGGTCCCCATGGTCACCCACGTGTCCACGTCCAGTAGGACCCTCCTGTCCTCGCCCACGCGGATGCTCCACACGCAGTCCTGGCCCGGCCGGTAGCCCCGGGGCCAGTCGGGGGACAGGACGACGCCGGGGGCCTGGGCCAGCTCCCCCCCGCACAGGGCTGCAGCCCCCGTCAGCGCAACGGGGGCAACCGGGGGGGCAACGGGGCAACCAGGGGGGCAACCAGGGGGGCAACGGGGGGCAACGGGGTGACTGGGGGGGCAACGGGGCCACCAGGGGGCTATGGGGTGTGCAGGGGGGCAATGGGGCGACCAGGGGGGCAACAGGGCAACCAGGGGGGCAACAGGGGGCAACGGGGTGACCAGGGGGGGCAATGGGGCAGCCAGGGGGGCAACAGGGTGTCCAGGGGGGCAATGGGGTGACCGGGGGGCAACGGGGGCAACGGGGTGACCAGGGGGGCAACGGGGGGGTAACGGGGGGCAACGGGGGGCTATGGGGCCACCAGGGGGGCAACGGGGGGGCAACAGGGGCAATGGGGTGACCAGGGGGGCAATGGGGCAACCAGGGGGGGCAACAGGGTGTCCAGGGGGGCAACGGGGTGACCGGGGGGCAACGGGGGCAACGGGGTGACCAGGGGGGCAACGGGGGGCAATGGGGGCAATGGGGCTGCCGGGGGGCAACGGGGGCAACCAGGGAGGCAACAGGGGGGGCAACGGGGGCAACGGGGGGCAACGGGGGCAATGGGGCGACCAGGGGGGCAATGGGGTGACCGGGGGGCTATGGGGTGTCCAGGGGGGGCAACAGGGTGTCCAGGGGGGGCAACGGGGCCACCAGGGGGCAACGGGGTGACCAGGGGGGGCTATGGGGTGTCTGGGGGGCTATGGGGTGCCCAGAGGTTCTATGGGGCACCTGGGGGCAACGGGGTATCTAGGGGGGCTATGGGGTGACCAGGGGGGCAACAGGGCGACCGGGGGGGTTATGGGGCACCCAAGGGAGGCAACAGGGCACCCAAGTCCCCCCCAGGACACCCACATTCCCCAATGTCCCCCCCATGTCCCCTCAGTGTCCCCATGTCCCCAATGTCCCAACGCCCCCAATGTCCTCCCAATGTCCCCCATGTCCCCCCAATGTCCCCATTGTCCCCAATGTCCCCAATGTCCCCATGTCCCCATTGTCCCCAATGTCCCCCTTGTCCCCACCGTCCCCATTGTCCCCATTGTCCCCCATGTCCCCATTGTCCCCATGTCCCCCCATTGTCCCCAATGTCCCCAATATCCCAACGCCCCCAATGTTCCCATTGTCCCCAATGCCCCCCATGTCCCAATTGTCCCCATTGTCCCCAATGTCCCCAATGTCCCCCATGTCCCCATTGTCCCCATTGTCCCCAATGTCCCCATTGTCGCCATTGTCCCCATGTCCCCGCTCACCCCGGCATGTCGGCTCGCTCCCGTTCCACCGGGGCTCCCCGGGTCCTCCCATGTCCCCAATGTCCCCAATGTCCCCAATGTCCCCAATGACCCAATGCCCCCAACACCCCCAATGTCCTCAATGTCCCCCCTGTCCCCATGTCCCCAATGTCCCCAACACCCCCAATGTCCCAACACCCCCAATGTCTCCAATGCCCCCCATTGTCCCCATGTCCCCCCATGTCCCCAATGTCCCCAACGCTCCCAACATCCCCAATATCCCCAATGTCCCCCATGTCCCCATATCCCCCAATGTCCCCAATATCCCCAATGTCCCCAATGTCCCCCATTGTCCCCAATGTCCCCCATTGTCCCCATTGTCCCCAATATCCCCAATGTCCCCATTGTCCCCAATGTCCCCATGTCCCCATTGTCCTCAACACCCCCAATGTCCCCATTGTCCCCATTGTCCCCAATGTCCCCAATAACCCAATGCCCCCAACACCCCCAATGTCCCCAATGTCCCCATGTCCCCATTGTCCCCCCATGTCCCCATTGTCCCCATTGTCCCCAATGTCCCCAATGTCCCCATTGTCCCCATTGTCCCCCATGTCCCCATTGTCCCCCATGTCCCCAATGTCCCCATGTCCCCATTGTCCCCAATGTCCCAACGCCCCCAATGTCCCCAATATCCCCAATGTCCCCCATGTCCCCCCATTGTCCCCATTGTCCCCATTGTCCCCATGTCCCAGCTCACCCCGACACGTCGGCTCGCTCCCGTTCCACCGGGGCTCCCCGGGCCCCCCCAGACACTCCAGGACGCCTGGGCCCCCGTCCAGGACGTAGCCGGGACGGCAGGAGAAGGAGACGCGGGAGCCGGGCCGGAACGCCGGATCCGACGGGGAGACGGCGCCGTGGGGCAGGGAGGGCTCGGGGCAGCGCCCGGGGGGCACGGCTGCGGATTCGGGGGGAAATCCGGGGATTTTGGGTGAATTTGGGGGTTTTGGGGGCATTCAGGGGGTTTTGGGGCGGATTCGGGCCGGAACGCCGGATCCGACGGGGAGACGGCGCCGTGGGGCAGGGAGGGCTGGGAGCAGCGCCCGGGGGGCACGGCTGCGGATTTGGGGGGAAATCCGGGGAATTTGGGTGAATTTGGGGGGATTTGGGTGAATTTGGGGATTTTGGGGGGATTTGGGGCGGATTCGGGCCGGAACGCCGGATCCGACGGGGAGACGGCGCCGTGGGGCAGGGAGGGCTCGGAGCAGCGCCCGGGGGGCACGGCTGCGGATTCGGGGGGAAATCCGGGGATTTTGGGTGAATTTGGGGTTTTGGGGGGGTTTTGGGGGATTCGGGGGATTTGGGGCGGATTCGGGCCGGAACGCCGGATCCGACGGGGAGACGGCGCCGTGGGGCAGGGAGGGCTCGGGGCAGCGCCCGGGGGGCACGGCTGCGGATTCGGGGGGAAATCCGGGGATTTTGGGTGAATTTGGGGGTTTTGGGGGGATTCGGGGGGATTTGGGGCGGATTCGGGGGGATTTGGGGCGGATTCGGGGGGATTTGGGGCGGATTCGGGCCGGAACGCCGGATCCGACGGGGAGACGGCGCCGTGGGGCAGGGAGGGCTCGGGGCAGCGCCCGGGGGCATGGCTGCGGATTCGGGGGGAAATCAGGGGATTTTGGGCAAATTTGGGGGGTTTTGGGGGGATTTGGGGGGATTCGGGGCGGATTCGGGCCGGAACGCCGGATCCGACGGGGAGACGGCGCCGTGGGGCAGGGAGGGCTCGGGGCAGCGCCCGGGGGCACGGCTGCGGATTCGGGGGGAAATCCGGGGATTTTGGGTGAATTTGGGGGTTTTGGGGGCATTTGGGGATTTTGGGGCAGATTCGGGGGGATTTGGGGCGGATTCGGGCCGGAACGCCGGATCCGACGAGGAGACGGCGCCGTGGGGCAGGGAGGGCTCGGGGCAGCGCCCGGGGGGCACGGCTGCGGATTCGGGGGAAATCCGGGGATTTTGGGTGAATTTGGGGGGATTTGGGTGAATTTGAGGGTTTTGGGGGGATTTGGGGGGTTTTGGGCGGATTCGGGGGATTTGGGGCGGATTCGGGCCGGAACGCCGGATCCGACGAGGAGACGGCGCCGTGGGGCAGGGAGGGCTCGGGGCAGCGCCCGGGCGCACGGCTGCGGATTCGGGGGGAAATCCGGGGATTTTGGGCAAATTTGGGGGGATTTGGGTGAATTTGGGGGTTTTGGGGGGATTTGGGGGTTTTTGGGGCGGATTCGGGGGGATTCGGGGCGGATTCGGGCCGGAACGCCGGATCCGACGAGGAGACGGCGCCGTGGGGCAGGGAGGGCTCGGGGCAGCGCCCGGGGGGCACGGCTGCGGATTCGGGGGGAAATCCGGGGATTTTGGGTGAATTTGGGGGTTTTGGGGGGATTCGGGGGATTTTGGGGGGTTTTGGGGGGATTCGGGGGGTTTTGGGGCGGATTCGGGGGGATTCAGGGGGTTTTGGGTGGTTTTGGGGCGGATTCAGGGGGATTCGGGGGGTTTTGGGGCGGATTCGGGGGGTTTTGGGGCGGATTCGGGCCGGAACGCCGGATCCGACGAGGAGACGGCGCCGTGGGGCAGGGAGGGCTCGGGGCAGCGCCCGGGGGCACGGCTGCGGATTCGGGGGAAAATCCGGGGATTTTGGGTGAATTTGGGGATTTTAGGGGGATTCGGGGGGATTTGGGGGGTTTTGGGGCAGATTCAGGGGGTTTTGGGGCGGATTCGGGCCGGAACGCCGGATCCGACGGGGAGACGGCGCCGTGGGGCAGGGAGGGCTCGGGGCAGCGCCCGGGGGGCACGGCTGCGGATTCGGGGAGAAATCCGGGGAATTTGGGCAAATTTGGGGGTTTTGGGGCGGATTCGGGGGGTTTTGGGCGGATTCAGGGGATTTGGGGCGGATTCGGGCCGGAACGCCGGATCCGACGGGGAGACGGCGCCGTGGGGCAGGGAGGGCTCGGAGCAGCGCCCGGGGGGCACGGCTGCGGATTTGGGGGGAAATCCGGGGAATTTGGGTGAATTTGGGGGTTTTAGGGGGATTCGGGGGGATTTGGGGGGATTCGGGGGGTTTTGGGGGATTTGGGGCGGATTCGGGGGGATTTGGGGAGATTTGGGGCAAATTTGAGGGGATTTGGGGCAAATTTGGGGATTTTGGGTGGATTGGGGGATTCGGGGAATTTGGGGCAAATTTGGGGGTTTGGGGGGCATTTGGGGGATTTGGGGCAAATTTGGGGGATTTGGGTGGATTCAGGGGGTTTTGGGGCGGATTTGGGGGGTTTTGGGAGGATTCGGGGGGATTTGGGGCGGATTCGGGGGGATTCGGGGGATTTGGGGCAAATTTGGGGGTTATGGGGTGATTTGGGGGGATTTGGGGCAAATTTGGGGGGATTAGGGGGCATTGGGGGGATTTGGGGCGGATTCGGGGGGATTCAGGGGCATTTGGGGCAAATTTGGGGGTTTTGGGGTGTTTGGGGAAGTTTGGGGGGATTCAGGGGGATTTGGGGGGATTCAGGGGGTTTTGGGGGCATTCGGGGGATTTGGGGCGGATTTTGGGGTATTTTGGGCAAATTTGGGGGTATTTTGGGTGGATCTGGGGGTATTTGGGGCGGATTTTGGGGTTATTTTGGGGTGTTTCGGGGCTCACCCTCGTAGCGCCGCCCCAGCGGGGGGGGAATTCGGGGTATTTCGGGGTGGATTTTGGGGTATTTGGGGGGTATTTTGGGCGGATTTTGGGGGATTTTGGGGAATTTTGGGGCTCACCCTCGTAGCGCAGCCCCAGCAGGGAGGGGTATTTTGGGGTGGATTTGGGGGTATTTGGGAGTATTTTGGGCGGATTTTGGGGTACTTTGGGGTATTTTGGGGTGTTTCGGGCACATTTTGGGGTATTTTGGGGTGGATTTGGGGGTATTTTGGGGTATTTTGGGGTATTTTGGGGTATTTTGGGTGGATTTGGGGGTATTTTGGGGTATTTTGGGGTGTTTCGGGCACATTTTGGGGTATTTTGGGGTATTTTGGGGTGTTTCGGGGCTCACCCTCGTAGCGCAGCCCCAGCAGGGGGGGCCCCCCCCGCGGCCCCTCCGACTCCAGCTCCAGGGCCAGGACCCCCCCCTCGCTCCGGAATGGGATTTAGGGGGATTTGGGGTATTTTGGGGTGTTTCGGGCACATTTTGGGGTATTTTGGGGTGTTTCGGGCGGATTTTGGGGTTATTTCAGGCGGATTTGGGGCTCACCCTCGTAGCGCAGCCCCAGCAGGGGGGGCCCCCCCCGCGGCCCCTCCGACTGCAGCTCCAGGGCCAGGACCCCCCCCTCGCTCCGGAGCCCCCCCCCGGGAATGGGATTTGGGGGGATTTGGGGGGATTTTGGGCAAATTTGGGGGTATTTTGGGGTTATTTGGGGTGGATTTGGGGGTATTTTGGGATGGATTTTGGGATATTTGGGGGTATTTTGGGGGTATTTTGGGGGTATTTGGGGCGGATTCGGCGGTATTTCGGGGCAGATTTTGGGGTATTTTGGGGTGGATTTGGGGGTATTTGGGGGTATTTTGGGGTATTTGGGGGTATTTTGGGGTATTTTGGGGTGTTTGGGGCGGATTTTGGGGTATTTTGGGCAGATTTTGGGGGTATTTTGGGTGGATTTTGGGGTATTTTGGGGGATTTTAGGGGTATTTTGGGCACATTTTGGGGTATTTTGGGGTGTTTCGGGCAGATTTTGGGGTTATTTCAGGCGGATTTGGGGCTCACCCTCGTAGCGCAGCCCCAGCAGGGGGGGCCCCCCCCGCGGCCCCTCCGACTGCAGCTCCAGGGCCAGGACCCCCCCCTCGCTCCGGAGCCCCCCCCCGGGAATGGGATTTGGGGGGATTTGGGGGGATTTTGGGCAAATTTGGGGGTATTTTGGGGTTATTTGGGGTGGATTTGGGGGTATTTTGGGATGGATTTTGGGATATTTGGGGGTATTTTGGGGGTATTTTGGGGGTATTTGGGGCGGATTCGGCGGTATTTCGGGGCAGATTTTGGGGTATTTTGGGGTGGATTTGGGGGTATTTGGGGGTATTTTGGGGTATTTGGGGGTATTTTGGGGTATTTTGGGGTATTTTGGGGTGTTTGGGGCGGATTTTGGGGTATTTTGGGCAGATTTTGGGGGTATTTTGGGTGGATTTTGGGGTATTTTGGGGGATTTTAGGGGTATTTTGGGCACATTTTGGGGTATTTTGGGGTGTTTCGGGCAGATTTTGGGGTTATTTCAGGCGGATTTGGGGCTCACCCTCGTAGCGCAGCCCCAGCAGGGGGGGCCCCCCCCGCGGCCCCTCCGACTCCAGCTCCAGGGCCAGGACCCCCCCCTCGCTCCGGAGCCCCCCCCCGGGAACGTCGTCCACGTCCGAGTCGAACAGGAGGGGGGCCCGGGGGCCGCGGCCCCCCCGGATCCGCAGCCTGGGGGGGACCCGGAAATGGGGGATCTCACCCCAAAAAAACACATGGATCCCCCAAAATACCCCCAAAAACAGGGACCCCCCCCAAAAATGTGGGATCTCACCCCAAAAAAAACATGGATCCCCCAAAATACCCCCCAAAACGTGGGACCCCCCCCAAAAAATGGGGCCCCCCCAAAATACCCCTAAAAAGGTGGGATCCCCCCCAAAAAACACATGGACCCCCCAAAATACCCCCCAAAATGTGGGACCCCCCAAAAAAACAGGGATCCCCCAAAATACCCCCCCAACATGTGGGATCCCCCCCAAAAAACATGGACCCCCCAAAAACCGGGACCCCCCCAAAACAGGGACCCCCCCAAAACATGGACCCCCCAAAATACCCCCCCAAAACGTGGGACCCCCCGAAAAAAACATGGACCCCCCCAAAACAGGGACCCCCAAAACAGGGACCCCCAAAATATCCCCCGAAAACAGGGACCCCCCCAAAAAACATGGGGCCCCCCGAAAACAGGGACCCCCAAAACAGGGACCCCCCCAAAATCCTGCCCCCCCAGCCGCTCCAAGTACCCCCCAACCTGCCCCATTGCCCCCCATTGCCCCATTGCCCCGTTGCCCCATTGCCCCTATTGCCCCATTGTCCCTATTGCCCCATTGCCCCCAATTGCCCCCATAGCCCCCCATTACCGGTCACTGTCCTCGTCCAGCGCCAGCTGCTCAAAGTGCCCCCCAACCTGCCCCATTGCCCCCTATTGCCCCATAGCCCCCCAACCTGCCCCATAGCCTGCCCCATAGCGCCCCATAGCGCCCCACCCTGCCCCATAGCCTGCCCCATAGCCTGCCCCATAGCCCCCCACCCTGCCCCATAGCGCCCCATAGCGCCCCATAGGCTGCCCCATAGGCTGCCCCATAGCTGCCCCATAGCGTTACCGGTCCGTGTCCTCGTCCAGCGCCAGCCTCTCGAACTGCAGCTGCAGCCGCTGCCCCATTGCCCCATTGCCCCATAGCCCCCATAGCCCCATAGCCCCCCACCCTGCCCCATAGCCTGCCCCATAACCCCCCATAGCCCCCATAGCCTGCCCCATAGCGCCCCATAGCGCCCCATAGCTGCCCCATAGCGTTACCGGTCGCTGTCCTCGTCCAGCGCCAGCCTCTCGAACTGCAGCTGCAGCCGCTGCCCCATTGCCCCCCATTGCCCCATTGCCCCATTGCCCTATAGCCCCCCAACCTGCCCCATAGCCTGCCCCATAGCCTGCCCCATAGCCGCCCCATAGCCCCCCAACCTGCCCCATAGCCTGCCCCATAGCCTGCCCCATAGCGCCCCATAGCCCCCCAACCTGCCCCATAGCCCCATAACCCCCCAACCTGCCCCATAGCCTGCCCCATAGCCGCCCCATAGCCGCCCCATAGGCTGCCCCATAGCGTTACCTGTCACTGTCCTCGTCCAGCGCCAGCCTCTCAAACTGCAGCTGCAGCCGCTGCCCCATTGCCCCATAGCCCCCCAACCTGCCCCATAGCCACCCACCCTGCCCCATAGCCTGCCCCATAACCCCCCATAGCCCCCCAACCTGCCCATAGCCCCATTGCCCCACATTGCCCCATAGCCCCCCATAGCCCCCAACCTGCCCCATAGCCTGCCCCATAGCGCCCCATAGCCGCCCCCCACCCTGCCCCATAGCGCCCCATAGGCTGCCCCATAGCGCCCCACCCTGCCCCATAGCCCCCCATAGCCCCATAGCCCCCACCCTGCCCCATAGCCGCCCCATAGCCTGCCCCATAGTGCCCCACCCTGCCCCATAGCCTGCCCCATAGGCTGCCCCATAGCCCCCCATTACCTGTCGCTGTCCTCGTCCAGCGCCAGCCTCTCGAACTGCAGCTGCAGCCGCTGCCCCGGGGGGGCCTCCAGGAGCCACCGGCAGCTCCCGCTGCCCCCCCGGGGCCCCTCGGGGGCGGAGATTCGGCCGCGGGTGGCGTTAAGCACCGCCCCCCCGCAGGGCGCTGCGCAAGGACACGCCCCCTGGGGTGAGCCCCGCCCCCTGGGGTGAGCCCCGCCCCCTGGGGTGAGCCCCGCCCCCCCTGCGTTAAGCACCGCCCCCCCGCAGGGCGCTGCGCAAGGACACGCCCCCTGGGGTGAGCCCCGCCCCCTGGGGTGAGCCCCGCCCCCTGGGGGTGAGCCCCGCCCCCTGGGGTGCGCCCCGCCCCCTTGGGTGAGCCCCGCCCCCTGGGGTGAGCCCCGCCCCCTTGGGTGAGCCCCGCCCCCCCGGCGTTAAGCACCGCCCCCCCCGCAGGGCGCTGCGCACAGGACACGCCCCCTGGGGTGAGCTCCGCCCCCTTGGGTGAGCCCCGCCCGCTGGGGTGCGCCCCGCCCCCTGGGGTGAGCCCCGCCCCCTGGCGCCGGCCCCGCCCCCTCCGGCAGGACCCCGCCCCCTGGGGTGAGCCCCGCCCCCTTGGGTGCGCCCCGCCCCCTGGGGTGCGCCCCGCCCCCTTGGGTGAGCCCCGCCCCCCCGGCGTTGAGCACCGCCCCCCCCGCAGGGCGCTGCGCACAGGACACGCCCCCTGGGGTGAGCCCCGCCCCCTGGGGTGAGCCCCGCCCCCTTGGGTGAGCCCCGCCCCCTGGCGCCGGCCCCGCCCCCTCAAGCCCCGCCCCAAGCCCCACCCCTCCCCGACTCAAGCCCCGCCCAGCCCAAGCCTCGCCCCCCCAAGCCCCACCCCAAGCCCCTCCCCAATGCAAACCCCGCCCCTCCCCAGCCCCGCCCCCTCAAGCCCCACCCCTCAAGCCCCTCCCAGGCCCTCCAAGCCCCGCCCCCAAGCCCCACCCCTCCCCAGTCCCGAGCCCCTCCCCCTCAAACCCCTCCCAAGCCCCACCCCCTCAAGCCCCACCCCTCACCTATTCCCACCCCCTCAAGCCCCTCCCAGGCCCCGCCCCCTCAAGCCCCTCCCAAGCCCCACCCCCGCCTCAAGCCCCGCCCCCTCAAGCCCCGCCCCCTCCGCACTCACCCAGGCAGACGGGGGCCCCCCCGCTCCACCGGGCGCCCCCCCCCCCGGGGCGGGGGAGGCACCGCAGGGAGGGGGGGCCCCGCAGGCGGGAGCCGGGGGGGCACCGGAAGGAGGCCCGGGCGCCGGGGCCCCGCCCACTCAGCGCCACGGCCCCGCCCCCCGCCGGCCGCGGGGGGGGGCCGCAGCCCCGCGCCAGCCCTGCGGGGGGGGGGGGGGGACACGAGTGTTTGTCGGTGCGCTGCGCCTTTAAGAGCGGGGGGGGCCCCTTGGGAGAGCGGCTGATGCGCGCTGGCCCTTTAAATTTATATTGGTGCACTGCGCCTTTAAGAGGCCTTTGGAAGAGGGGCAGATGCGCGCTGGCCCTTTAAATTTATATTGGCGCACTGCGCCTTTAAGAGGCCTTTGGAAGAGGGGCGGATGCGCGCTGGCCCTTTAAATTTATATTGGCGCACTGCGCCTTTAAGAGGCCTTTGGAAGAGGGGCGGATGCGCGCTGGCCCTTTAAATTTATATTGGCGCACTGCGCCTTTAAGAGGCCTTTGGAAGAGGGGCGGATGCGCGCTGGCCCTTTAAATTTATATTGGCGCGCTGCGCCTTTAAGAGGCCTTTGGAAGAGGGGCGGATGCGCGCTGGCCCTTTAAATTTATCCAGAAAAGAGCTCTTAAAGGGCCAGCGTAGCTAAAAAAGTAGTAGGCGGCTCTTAAAGGGCCAGTTTATCCAGAATGCGCTTTTAAAGGGCCAGCACAGCCAAAAGGAGCTCTTAAAGGGCCAGTACGCGCTCTAGAATAGCTAATGGTTCTTAAAAGGCCACTGCATCCCAAAAGAGCTCTTAAAGGACCAGCACAGTCAAAAGAACCTCTTAAAGGGCCAGTATGCCCGATAGCATAACTAGCGGCTCTTAAAGGGCCAGTGCATCCTGAAAGAGGTCTTAAAGGGCCAGTACATCCCAAAAGAACTCTTAAAAGCCCAGTACATCCAGAAAGAGCTCTTAAAGGGCCAGTATGCCCTAGAGCATGGCTAGTGTTTGTTAAAGGGCCAGTGCATCCCGAAAGACCTCTTAAAGAACCAGTACATCCCGAAAGAGCTCTTAAAGGGCCAGCGCATCCCAAAAGCGCTCTTAAAGGGCCAGTATGCCCTAGAGCATAACTATGGCTCTTAAAGGGCCAGCGCATCCCGAAAGTGCTCTTAAAGGGCCAGTATGCTATATAGCATAACTAGCGGCTCTTAAAGGGCCAGTGCATCCCGAAAACGCTCTTAAAGGGCCAGCGCATGCCGAAAGCGCTCTTAAAGGGCCAGTACCCCCTATAGCATGACTAGCAGCTCTTAAAGGGCCAGCGCATCCTGAAAGCGCTCTTAAAGGACCAGTACACCCTAGAGCGTAACTAGTGGCTCTTAAAGGGCCACTGCATCCCAAAACCGCTCTTAAAGAGCCAGTGCATCCCAAAAGAGCTTTTAAAGGGCCAGCGCATCCCAAAAGCGCTCTTAAAGGGCCAGTGCATCCCAAAAAGCGCTCTTAAAGGGCCAGTACGCTCTATAGCATAACTAGCAGCTCTTAAAGGGCCAGCACACCCCGAGAGCGCTCTTAAAGGGCCAGTAAGCCCTATAGCATAACTAGCGGTTCTTAAAGGGCCAGCGCATCCCAAAAGCACTCTTAAAGGGCCAGTACCCCCTATAGCATGACTAGCAGCTCTTAAAGGGCCAGCGCATCCCGAGAGCGCTCTTAAAGGCCCAGTACCCCCATAGCATGACCAGCAGCTCTTAAAGGGCCAGTGCATCCCGAGAGCGCTCTTAAAGGGCCAGTACCCCCTATAGCATGACTAGCAGCTCTTAAAGGGCCAGTGCATCCCGAGAGTGCTCTTAAAGGGC
>NW_028290119.1:0-18328 GCF_059628265.1 Tinamus guttatus
TGATCCTGAGAACAGGCATATGCTGGCTTTGCTTTAAGCACTGGAAGAGTCCTGCTGACTTCAGTGGGGCGGATCATGTGCTGAAGAGAAATAGGTGCATGTGTGCAGTAGAGATGAAGGTGTAAGAATAAAAAAATCAAGAAAGGGTGTAATTCTATATTACTTTTCCCTAAGCAGTGGCACACACAAGCTTACAGACAGAGGGAGGGTAAGGTGTCCTCCTGGATTTGAGGGAAAAGAAGGTGCTTCACCTACTTGACAGACCAGCCCCTGAGCTCTTTGGTGCGCTTCAATGCAGATTTCCTGATTTCTCTTTTTTCCCAGAAGAAAGCAGCAGGGAGCTCCCCTGCAAACTCCGTGCTGTTCAGGCATGGCATGGGAAGTGTGGCAGTTTCGTGGCCAAGAGGTCCACCCCAAACCATTACTTCACTGGTTCAATTCCACGAAGGCCAAGAGTGGCTGAGTTCCTTTCCTGTAATTTGAAGTATTTTGAAAAAGGCAACAGGACTAAAGAGCAGGACAACATTGCTGCTGCTATCACTAAGAGAAGTTGCCAGGAATGAAAAACAAAACAAAACCACCTGGACTAACTTGGAAAATGTCACAGGCATAATGGCAATGACAGAAGTCGCTGGGACTTCAGTAGGGTGAAAAATGGCATCCAGAACCACCCTTAATCCAGAGAGCATTGGTCAGGCTGAAGTCTACAGATACCACTGGAATAAGAACCAAGATAAAACTATTACCAACTCAAAACAATGCTTGAGAAAAACAATATGGTCCAAGTGACGCATGAATACAACTTTAGCTGTAGGTTGTAGTTTCTAGGTTTGGAGATGATTTTATTTACTCTGAAATTAATCACCATAGGTCTAAAAGGCTGGAGATGCATAGCAACTAGCTTGTTAATTGCTAAGCAATTATTTTACTCAACTCTAAGACGATGGGGTCTTACACCCAAAATATCCATACTTGTTTCATTTTGCTTTCTTATTGTGCCTTCCGTGCTGTAGCTGAGGTTATTTTACAGCAGCTGTCAGTCATAGCAGTAACAACTTCCACAGCAGCAGCTCCCATTTGGCAAACTCACTATACAGAAGCGTTGTGACAGAGTTGAAGGGGCTTCTTTCTCTTTCTTAATATCATCTTCCCCTAGGATAGACTACCTTGCCCTCTTCAGCACAACACACGTGGATCACACTGCAGAGTTTCTGAATGCTGCTTTTAAGAAGGTATATCTGTTTGTTTTTATCAACGTATTTCAGCTCCTCTGGCATGCTGTCTTTGCAGCTCTAATAGAGACACTTCACATGTAATAGGGTCACACAGTGATCCTCACGTTCGATTCCACTCCTATCACCATGTTAAATTGAAACAATGTGTGTGCATCAGATTTCTGCAATGCAGGGAAGCTATAACATCTACAAGTTTTGTGATGCGATGAAACTAATGATTTGGATTTTATTTTCTGGGTACCACATTCAGCTGGTGAACTCTCAAAAATACACCTTACCTCATTTTCTCTCTATTTTTTTACCTCTCAAGAGCTTTCACCAACAGATCTACTTTCATCCTGAATAAAAAAAAACAGTAATTCTATCAGTAATTTATGGAAATTAGAAAACTGATTAGCATAAAGCTTCTACTTGTGATAGTGGGGTTACAAAAGTGGGTTGATAGGTAAAAATGATCTTCTTAGTGATAATTAACTTTGATCTCTTAAATAACTGTTAACTTTCATAAAGAAGGAGAGTACAAATGACATTTGCATCGTGGCAACTGTAAAAAGACAGAACATAACTTTCATTGGAGATTACATGATAAGCTCTGTTCTCAAAGAAAAAAGCAAAAAAAAATGACATAAATTGTCAAGGACGGTTGGTTTCGCTCTTATACCCAGTGCTAACCTGAGTGCACTGGAAAGAGTCCATACTCAACTACAACTACAACTGCATACATCCATGTGGATGGTATGTATTGCCTACAAGGAAATAACAATACATGTTCTGCTTAGTGCTTCTATGAGCCCGTTCATCCAAGGACTTCCAAGTACTTTATAAAGATTAATTCATTCTATGTCTTTCTGAGTAAATATTAGTCTTATTGTAACATTATAGGGAAATGGAGAGACACAGCAGCTGAGAGACTTCCTCAAGGTCACTAGATTGTGGCTAAAATGACTCGCACATCTCTTTGGGCATTGGAGGTTTATTATACACTACTCAAATTTTGCTTTAAATGCTACTTCGAACATTTTCTCAACATTAGTTATTGAATTCTGAACAATTTCACTGTGCTTCTACAGGGTTAGACAGTGCTACCATCTCTGTTTAACAAATGGGAAACTGAGGCACAGAGAAATAAAGATCAAATGTTTCAATTAGATGAATGTTCAGTTTGAGAAATCAAGGGCCCAGTGGTTAAAACAAGGAGACACCCCAAGCTATAGTCCCTAGTTTAAGGGCCTAACTGCTTCACAAAGATAAACAGTTGTATCTTGAGTTTCCTGGACTCATTAGAAACCATTTCGAGCAAAACCGAAGTGGTGAAATCCCACTTAACCTCCCAGCAAATGAGATGCTCTGTGGCCCAGTGTAGAAGACACTATCAGCCACAGCTATGCCTGTCATAGCAGACCTGCAGAAAGACATATGCAGGTTAGGGGATATGTAGATAAAATAAGTGTAAAAAAGAAGTTACAATAAAACACAGTGTAAATCAAGAAACAGAGACCCACACATGAGACAGGCTAAATGATTTCATCATTTAAGACTATTATTTCATCACTTAAGACTATTTTAATAAATATGTCCTGTGCAGTTTCCAAACATTTCAATTCATGGAAATCATCTTACAACCTTTCTTGTGCACTTAAAGCTCCTGGCACTGTAAGCTGTTGCAAAAGAATCATTGCAACATCTCACTATCTTTCTTGGCTAGCTCCTCCAAGTATGGAGTATGCTGGCCACTCTCTCAATCATTTTATCCTGTCATCTTTCTTCCTTTGATATGCATGAAGTTAAAGGAAAATGGCAGTCTCCTAATTTCTGTTTCCACCCAATGTCACGAGAGAGAGGAAGGAAAAAAAAATCACTTTTCTAATGCAGCTTTTAAAATAGAAAAGCAAAAAAAAAAAAAAATTACAGTACTTAATAGGCCTCCCTTGCAATTTAAAAACTGATTTTTCAGGAGCTCATATATTCAAATCTCCAAAGTCTATTTGAAGGCACATCTGAAGGTGCACCCTGCAACCTGTGTGTAGCAAACTCTTTTGAATCTTGTCCTTGAAACAAAAATTACTGCCCCATGGGAACTCAGCAGTGTAGACAACCACTAACTGCGGAATGACTGAAAGCAGAGCTGAGAGTCCTTGCAGCTGGGAGGGAGAAGTGGATGAGAGAGCGAGGGAAGATGAGAAAAGCCTTCAGGAGCCATTTGGGAGACAGTCACTGGGAAGAAGAAAGAAAGACATGCACTAAAAACAACAGAAACACAGGTGGAAATGGCCTACTGGGAAATCAGGCTGTCAACAAACAAAAGCCGAAGGCCAGAAAGCAGTTTCAGTAGCAGCCCCTGCTAACAGGGCTTCAGTGTTCAGTAAATAAATTAGCAGCAGCTTTGACTGTTTGGAAATTAGTAGCGACATGATGAAAGAAGCAAATGACTTGCTTTTATCTGGAGTGGAGGCACTAAACTTCCAAAGAAATCTTTACTTGTATTAGGAGAAGCAGAGATGCTTATATCAGCTTAGACTTGAACAACAATGATAACAAAAAAGTTTCATTTCATTTATCAGAGGCTCAGAACTTCGTTTGTAACTAATGAGACCTGTGTCCCCCTGGGCTGCTTCTGACAGCATCTCTCCCTTGAATAGTTTATCACTTAGGAGGTTTAAAAAAAATAACAGGTTAGCTAGACAATCAGAGACCTAGAAATTGAAGAAAGAAAAAGAAGAGAACTTGAGTTGGGACATTATATAAAAACGATGACTTGGATCAACTCTTCAACTCTTCTTCTTCAACTCTTTTGGGAAAAACTCCAGTGATGGACTTCTGTTGAGAATTTGATCCAGTTCAATTAAATGGGAACTAAATGAGGGGCTGAAGAGTAAACACTTCAGCATGTGCTTAAACATTCAGCATGTGCCAAAGTCCTATTGATTCCATTGAGATATAATTTGCTTAAGCACTCTTCCTGAATAAAGTTTCTTACTGAATCAGGGCCCCAGTTATTGGACAGGAATGTTTATTGTGTCAGATGCATTAAGAAGAGACTCTTTCCCACATTCTAGTAACTTAGAAAGCTACTAGAAAGTTAGATAAGGAATAATACTGCAGCCTCCAGACTGAACAAATATTTATGTAAAGTGTGCTGAGTGTGTTTGATAAGGCAACAGGTCTAGGAGGCAAGCTTGCACTTGCAAAATAAAGCAAGAGCATCTTGTGTAGTCCCTTCGATCTGGTGGATCCAACCTACAGTGCTAAACCAGGTCCATGCCAAACTCTAAGCATGGACTTTGTCCCTAGCCTGGACAGCCCAGGGATGCATCCTTAGAGCCTCCAACAAATGGCAACGGTCTGTTCTTTACCTACTTCCCATTGATTTGGCTGGATCATGTATGTGGCATGAAATGGTGTGATGAACTGTAAGATGGCCATGTAGGGCCAAATTTGCAAAGCAATCTGTTGCTATATCTAAAGGATCAGATTTCATAATCGTTTGAGTATTGAACCTCTTCTTGAAGGCAGTATTGGTTTTCTTGTCCCTGCAAATAGCTGATTGTTCTGAAATTCAGCTGTCAACTATCATCCTAGTTCTCCTGGAAGACCTCGAGAGCTTTGAGCTCAGAAATGTTGAGATTTCTCATTCGCATGCCAACAGCAATGGGGCAAGATCTCCTTCCACTGTAACTCATACTGTTAATTCTTACCACCACGAGCAGTAAATTAGCTAGCATGCTTTTAAACAAAACAGACAGTAAGAAGAGGCATCTCTCAGTGATCAATACTGGTACCAATACTGCTTAATATCTTCGTTAGTGTCTTGATTATGGGATGGAGTGCATTCTCAGCAAGTTTGCAGATGACACCAAATAGAGGGGAGCCATCAATAACCGAGCGGCAGGGCTGGTGTTGAGAGACCTGGACAGGCTGGAGAACGAGGCTGATGGCAACCTCACGAAGCTGAACAAAACCACGTGCAGAGTCTTGGTATCGTGGGGGCTGTAGCACAGGGTGTCTGAGGAGAGATGAAGGGAAAACAGACACTTGTGGGAGGTGCACAGCGACGGGACAAGAGGCTGTGAACACAATTTGGAACATGGCAAATTCCAGTCAGATAAAAGGAAGTTTCTGCTTTGCTTTCCCTTAATAAGAGGATGGTCAAACACTGGGGCAGGTTCCCCAGAGAGGCTGTAGAATCAGTGTCCTTGGAGGAGCTCAGCGTTCAACTGGACATGACCCCGAGCAACCTGATTTAAGAAGACCTGGTCTGAGCAGAGCCTTGGACCAGGTGACCTCTGTAGTCCCTTCCAGCCCAAATTAGTCTAAGATTCTGTGAAAAAGGAACCTGACACAAATGGTGAAGATGATGTGGAACTTTGTAATAGCTGGCACAGTTTTGTGAAGGAAAGTTTAGGCCCAAGCATACAGAGAATTTAATTAAGGCAGACATGGCATATTTGAATTTTTAGTAAACCTTTAGTTTAGTGCTGCACAAGAACTCAACAGGAAAGCTAGAATTGCACAGCCTGCATAATAACACAATAAGGTAAAAATCTATCCAACAGCTAGGAACCAATGAGTTACCATCAACGGTTTTATGTCAAAAGAGAGAGAAGTATCAATTGGTCTCCCACAGGGATTGATACTGGAGCCAGTATTAATCGATATGCTCATTAACAGACCAGAGAAGAATGTAAATTCAATGATCATAGGATCTGCACAAGATTCAAAGGAAGGGTGACGATGTGGCAAATAAAGAGATGACATAGGAACAGAACTGCAGTCAAACTGTGTGAAGATTTCAATGTATAAACAACAAGCAACATTTAATATTTTACACAATTAGGAAAAAAAAAAGGAAAAAAAAGATAACTGTAAAATAGGATGGTGATAGTACCTAAACCTACCACTCCCAGAAAAGCCCTCAATTTAACCAACTGTTAACTATGGCATCATTGCTAAAGAATAAGGAATGAGTCCTGATCTGTGAAAATTACTGCAAGAAAAAAAATACATTTGACAATGTTGTTGGTGTCAGATGTGCAAGAGTATGGCCAAATGTTGGAAGATGTTTTGATTAAAGAAGAAGACCAGAATAGAGAGAAATTCTGCAAAGACTGGATTAAGCCTTGTCTATGTACTTCACAGTGACTTAAATTAAGGAAGCAGAACTATTTCTGCATGTAGCAGATGAAAATTGTGCTAATGATGACAAGGAGGATTGAAATGGACTGGTACAGATCATACTACTTCTAATGCTTTATCTCCCCATGTTTTCTGACACTTTACTATTCTTAATCCTGATGTTTTGGTGTGTACAAATATTTTTTTCCTGTTGCTTGGCAGAGGTGTAAGTGAGCTGCCCCATAAATATTAAGCCCACATAAATTGCCACATTGATCCAATCTGATCTTCTGTATCACACAGACCTGCTTATTTTCCTAATCAGTCTTCTCAAATTTGAAATTTCAGAGATTATAATAAAAATTTGTTCTGGATTTCAAGCCCTAATCTGCTGAAGAATGCACAATATCCCTTGTACAAATATCCATAGTGGGATTATAAATTCTCAGTCTGCATTGGCTGAGTTTCACTTTGTAAGCTGTTCCCTTCAGAAATATTCTTCCTTACATGGCTACTCAGTGGCACTCCTCAACTCCATAATGTAATATAACTTCAATGTTTCTAATCTATGTTTATAAACTAGGAATTTACTTTACTCCCATTTAAACCCATGAAAACTCCCATGGACATTAATACAAGTAGGAACTGAAATGCACTCATCGAAAGCAAGAACTGTGTGATGGAAAACAAGAAATCTTTTAAGCCACAGTTCTTAAGGGTATATTGTATGGTGTTAACTGTTCAACCCATCAGAGCCTCATAGCCATATTAGTTGTATGAATGGGATAAGATTACTTGGGCAATTTTCCTCTACATTAGAAACAAATCACAGCTAAACCTTTGCTGGCTCCATACATTTTAAATTCCCGTTTTCTCTCCCTAGAACAGAAAAAATAAATACAGAGATAGCTGACCAAACTTAGCAAGTGTTCAAAGCAATCAAGTGCAAATTCCCTCTGTAAAATGTGAACAAAACAGAAAACCTTTGACTGAGAGGTAACTTCAGAGATAAGTAGTTAGATAGATGCTATAGACAACAAGACACAAACAAATTAAATCTATTCCACTGAAACAGTGATATAATTTCCCTCCAGAGACTATCTCAAACTGACAAAATAAACAAAGAAATAACATGTTTCTTAACTTGTGAAATGTGACAGTCAATGGCAGATAGCAAAACAAGACTAAACCATGCTGCAAGTTCCTTGCACAAACATGCTGGAAACATTTGGGAATGACACAGCTGCCTGCTCTCTGGCTTCATGCTCCTAGTAACAACACTTTTCCACAGCTCCCATCTCTGAGGTTTTCACCCTCTTTCCAGCATGGTCCTCCTGTTTAAGAAACACATTTGTTTACTTTGAGGGCTGGGCTGATGGTGGAAAGTAGCACATCTGGGAAACAGAGTGCAGTTTGTGGGGGATGTAATGGCACCTCTGAAAATTTCTCTCCCCAACAAAGCTGGGACATGCTTCACTTTGGCTTTGCTGGTAGATAGGACATTGGTAAATGCTGAGCATATACCACAGAGCTTTGAAGGCACAGGTGTGTATTTTAGTCTTTCATGGAATTGGGGCCAAAGAAAGGAACCTTGGTCCATCACAGAATTCTGCCAATTATTTTTTGAGACATCTAAAAGTGAGAAATCTTTGGAAGGGTTCAGGTCAGTCCTGAGACTTCTGTATCAGGATATAAGCAAGCTAGCATAAGCTAATGACATTGTGAGCCCAGAGGAAGTGACCTCGGAAACAGAGAGTAGGAAATGCTGCAGGCACCACAGAGATGGCCATACTATAAAAGCAATCTTTAAAGATAGAAGCAAAAGCAAGAGCATGCCAAAGTGCAGTACAGTTCTAATTTTCATGTTACTCATAGCAATCATTTCCCATGAACAGTCTGTATATGTCACTTACAAATATCTCATTTAATCCTCATCGTTCATATGCACATAATAATCCTTTCAGTGTATTTTACTTGATAGTTTGCCTTTAAAATGTCAGGTCTTTTTCCCTCTAAGTTACAAATTGCTTTTGTGCCTAAAAGTTTATAATGGAAAAATATCTTAGCTCAGAGCTGTATAGGGGCTGGTGACAGAAAATGGACTCTCTCACCGCAGCAGATGGTCAGAAGGCAGTCCAGGTCTCCCGATCATTGATGGTGGGTTCATCTCCTATAACTACCTTAGAGCAAGCAATCTGAACAGCTTCCTCGCTAGCCATTTTAGGGGCCGTGTCCCACGGACCACGGCGGGCGCACACGCACCCCCACGGTGGGCAGGATGAATCACCCATCGTAGCTGCCTCTTCCTATACATGAACTATAGAAAGAGGCAGTTACTGCTGCTCAGACTTCTCCTTTGGCACAGCTAATCGTAGGAAGCTGAGGTAAATAGTGCCCATAGAGTTGTGCAGAGTGTCCATTCCTCATTTACTACCCACATTAACACTGTCCGTGTTTTCCTTATCCGGCCTATACTGTAGGAATTCAGGGCCACCCGGACTCCATCTGCTTGTCCTCAAGACATTGTTTTGAGATAGCGAAGCACTATTACCCCATTTGCATTGGTGGAAAAGGCTGGTTAGTCTCATCTAAGCCATATCTATGAAAGGTAAATGCCTCAATACCTTTGACTATATGAGTCTAAAAGACTTGCTGAGGTCCCACGGGAGGCTCACGTCAAGCAAGACTGTCCTCTGACTCACTGCTCTCCAGCCACTCCATGAGCTCTCCTCTCACTAGCACCGGGAAAGTCTAACTGGAATTCTGCTCTCTGAAAACCTATAAACGTGAATTTATCCGTTATTGGTAAGGATGGCCTTTTCGAAATAGAAACATAGAACCGGAAATAAGAGAAAACATGTAACATACTGGCAGAAGGAATGTGAGAGTGAATCTATCAGGTTTACTGCCCAATTTGTGCACTGTTCATTTCTAAATAGTGTTTTGTGGGTGAGTGGTGGTCCAGGAAGTTATGCTAAATGGGCCAAAGATGGGCTGTGGGGTAGTATGAAAGATGTGGCATGTTTTCAATCAAAGTTTTATGATAAAGCTGCATGGTGGTCTCTGGGAAATTATGAGGTTTAAAAGTGGCGCAGCATTCTTAAAGTTTTGGGGCCACGGCAGTGCAGGCCAGCTTGGCTATTAAAGACCACTCTCTTCATGATTCTCAGGGGAGTGACTCCTATCAGCCTGCTTTCACTTGCAAAAATAATAATGAAAAACACACAATGCAAAGCAAGGCAGCCACTCAATAAATCAGATTTTGCACTAACTTATAAGGGTGCTGAGTCCAACTGGTTTCCACTGACTTCAGTGGAGAAATCTGGGTGTTGAGTATTCTGGGGAAGTGCGGCCCCCGGCAGACAGTACTGTTTCTTCTACATCCAAAGAGCATCCACTGCACGTTTTAACTAGATTTTTGGAGTGCATTCTGTAGCCTGTTATTTCCGTGTTAAATAATAATTCTGAATTACATGCATTACTTCTCATCTGATAACAATAACAGCTCTCTATCTTAGTGACTAGAGCATTTATGTTGGCACTGTCAGAAACACTAATGCAAACTGAGTGTCTTTGGTGTTCTCAAGAACTAACGAACACCATTCATTTCCTACAGATTAGTTTCAACCCAACAAGTGTTTTGTTGAGCCCCAAAGAATATTTCATTTATTGCAATAACGCTGATTGCTCACTTACAAGCAGCAACTCATTCAGTAAAGGAACAGTCTGTTATAGCTTGGTAGCTTTTAAAAGGGAGCAAAAACTCAAACAACAAATTGGAGATGAGAGTTAATACTCAAAAGACAGCATGTCATTATGATAAGCATATCTATTGCTGTGAATAATGGAGCGGGTTTAATCACACAATGGTACAGATACACTTAGAATAAATATTTAACGGCATATGTTGCAAAGCTGAAGCCTGTTCCAACCTGACATTCCACAGTTTGTGCTCGGTGCTATCACGGAACAGGAGGTGCATGGCATTGGTGACTCAGGATTGAGACAACACATAAGGGCTGCTACTGCAGGGTATGTGGAAATGGACAAGTGGACGCTGAGCTGCATGTCCATGATCCAGTGACATCGTGGAAGAGTCTGTCCATTCTCCTCCTCCTATCTAGCTGCCTTCATGCTAAGCTTTTGGAGCAGATAAGCAAGGCTCGTGGCAACGGATGACATGGAACCTGCCTAAGATAAACTAGAGACAGGCATGCTTCCCTCCCGGGAGAGATCCCCCAGGGAAATAGGGGGGAAGTGTCAGGAGATGAGGAAAAGAACAGGCATGCACAAGCCTTTCTGTGCTCTAGGAACCCCTGTGCCAGCTGCGGTGGTCACAGGCCAGTCGGCTGCATCAGGCTGGCGGGACTGAGCAGAGAGGGGGAAGTTGCAGGGAGTGTGGGGCTGCCAGCACTGTGGAAAAGGAGAAGATGAGGAGTCTTATGGGCTCCAAAGGCCTGTTACACCCGCAGTAAATCCGTCTGGTATTTACCCCTCCACTCTGCAGCACCTTGAGCTTCCCCTTACTGGAGGCTTGGGTCCTCAGCTATAACAACAGCACTATGGATTCCTGGAAAACATGTACTTTACCCATGGAGGCCTTGTTACAACGGCTCGTAATGACCCATAAGTTTTAGAAAAAGCACAATCTCATTTCGTATGAACAAAATGGAACTGAAAATTGGGCTCAAATGGAAATGGGAGCCTCAGTGAGAAATTTATTTGTGATGGAGGAGAGCATGGTTGCAAAGAGGACTGGGCTAACACACAACAGGGAACAGAGAGGGACCTCAAAGGAAAATAAGAAGAGAATTAAAAGGATAACTGGGAAAAACAGAAGTTAAAAAAATAATATGTGGAAGAGGCTATGCTATTGTCTGCAAGGTCTAGGTTTCTTTTAAGGGTGGGCATTACTTTTGCTAGCACGAGGAATAGGTTTTCCCTGAGCTAGAAAAACATTTGGATTTTTTTTTTTTTTTTTTTTTTGCCTTTTATTAATCATCTAAGGTGTGGGGAGGGGAAATCCCCCGGAGAATTCAACGACAGGAAAAAAAAAATGGTTTGTGAAGTCAGACTCAGTTTGCGTACCTAAAAAGCAATATGATTGATTTGCAAAAACCTCTAGCTTCACAAAGTTCTTCCATCTCTAATGAGAACTAACAGCATTTTTGTCCGGCTTCCCTGCAAAATATTGTTCTAGTGCTGAATCCATCAACAAAAATGGCTAAGCATTAGCTTTCTTAATGGCCTCTAGTTTCCTTTGCCAGCAACTGCAGATGGAGCGGGCTAAGCAGGGCTGGGGCTGAGGCATACGGGCCTGTTGTAGATCTCAGCTGCTAAATTTTGCTAAATTAGAAGTAAGATTGAATAGTGTCTTTTTA
Source organism: Tinamus guttatus (assembly GCF_059628265.1). Classification (NCBI taxonomy): domain Eukaryota; kingdom Metazoa; phylum Chordata; class Aves; order Tinamiformes; family Tinamidae; genus Tinamus; species Tinamus guttatus. The sequence continues at coordinate 11,729 of NW_028290119.1, forward strand.
GTATATACACTGAACACAGCTTATTTTAGAATCACAGGCTATTTCCAGCTTTGGTAAGGCACAAGAAGTGCATGATCCTTTCACAATTTAATTAATGTAAATCACTACACAAGTGAATTCTGTGTTGAAGTACGGCAAACGAGGGATGGAAAATAAAGGAGGTTAGAGGCCTTTGTTCAGCACTGACAGCGTAACTTGCTGATTTTCCTTTTTAGCCTTTTTATCTGTCTCTGTGCTTTGAGTGTGTGTTTGTAACATACCCTCACGTCTACCTGCCTGCAAGGAGATATATCCTGCCTGTCCCCGGCTGCTGGCGTGTCCACAGAGCGCTCACACGGCGCGTCCCAGCACAGCGGGTACGGCAGGCCCAGCGAGGAGCCTGCGTGGCTCCACAGACCGTGTGCTGTGACCACGGTGCATCCTCCCGGCCACCAGCCTCCTCCTTGCCCATCCTCGCACTCCTCTCTTTGAAGCAAAGTGTGATACAGCATACTAGTCTCCCAGCCAAGCTTCCACACAAATTTATTTCCGATCTTTCAACTGCGGCAGGAGCAGCTAGAAGTAGTCTCATGACAGAATTCTGTTTTCAGGATTTTTTTTTTTTTTGCCCTACTTTGAAAAACTCTGATACTTCAGATCAAGCTTGGAGATGAAGAAAAATTCTGAGGACTGACCTGAATTTAGGTGAACTTCCAGGACCTTGCAAAACAAGATCTGCATGTTCAGTCACAGTCCTGATAATTCATTTTTCTTTCAGCTGTGGGCTAAACAATCTTGACTTCTCATCATGCACCAGCACTCTGAAAATTCTGCCAGTGACTACTGGGCAGCAGAGATGGATAAAATGAGAACAAGAAGCAGTAGTTCTAACTTCTGTTTCCAGTCAACACAGAGATTAATAAAGAACCTGCAAGCAAGCACTAATATCTAAGTCTCCTTCTGTCATCCTAATCAATGAGACCATGCACCATGAAGTCATAATAGTAATCTCCATAAAATTTAATATCTGTTTATTATGAGTGAAAGGTATTTTGTGAAAATTCTCTTTTCACACACTCAACAACTTCTGGATTTGAAAACGGAAGAGCAATATATTTTAAATGTCAGTTATAGATGGTTCATTGCAATAGCATTCGTGTTAAAAGGCAGTCAGGTTTTGCAGACATTATTAGCATGCTCAGTTCTTTTCACACACCTTGAATTTTGTACTTTTAATGATGCAGTTATAGAAATCCACCCTTCATCTGTGAAGCACCCAAGAAGTCAATGGGCTTGTAAAGAAGTGAAAATGGAATTTTGCCAGAAACATACGACATGCAACAATGCGCCCTGTGTCTCTGATAAACAAATAAAAGACAGCAAAGGTTTCAAGATATAGTTTCCAGTAATTATAGGACTGAATATCATACCAGCACGACTTCTATTGCATGCATGAGAGACTTAAATATATCAACACAACTTAGGAAGTGTGCTTATGACAAAGTGGTTTTAAGATTTTGTGACCTGTTCAATAAGGATAGTGCCGGGATATGATACAAAAGATTCAGCATCACTCATTTTGGATGAGCGTCAAAGCCTAAGAGTGATGAGTGCTGCAAATGGGTGCTGTTAAGATACACTTCATAGTGTTCTAACTAATAGCACCACTCCTCATTGACAAGAGGTTTTGAACTCAACACCAAGCAATTAAGCAAAGAAAAGAATCCAAACTTAGCCAACACTTCTGTTAATCAAATATGCAGATGTATTTGTTGCTTGCCACTCTAAATCAAAAAGTAAGGTATGTTTTCAATGATCAACAGAATAACATCCTCAGCAAAAAGCAGTGTAGAAGTTTGAAAGTGCATATAAAAGAAATGACAATTGTCATAAGAAAGCAAAATCTGAGAAACAATTTACTTGGAATCAAAGATAGCATTATTATAATATCACTGACATCTCTTGCACTAAACTTGTTTCTCCAGCAGTGACATGGCAAAGCAATATGCTAATATTACTTTCATTATGATATGTCTACTAGAGTTGGAAACCTATAAAAGTTTTGAAAAAAATGCTGCAGGACACAGTTTAACAACAAAATATTGTGTTTTGCTATTATATGGATCATATTAGATGTGTAGGTAATTTGAATGTCACATCTGCTTGAATTTTTTTAAAGTCAAAACCTCGTAGAATTTGTAAGAGTTTATCTGGAATGTACTTCTATACCTGTCATCTGCATAAGTTCACACTGGTAAAAATAGCATCTATTCTAGAGAAAGACAACCACATGCTCTAAAGCCATCCTTTAGCATAGATCTATATTGGAGTAGTTGTTCATTCATTGAGGTGCTCCATCTCAGCTCCCAAATGTTAAACAACGAGCTTCTTAAAGGAGTTCCTGAAACACTGGTGAGAGCTGAAAATCATTCCTTAATTTATAGTGAATTGTATTAAAAATCCACGTTGATAGACAGTGTTCTGTAGACCTTCGTAGTTGATAAAATGTATGCATAGTGGTTGGTACCTATCAAAAGGAAAATTAGAATAAATGAATATTTAAATATTTAAATTTTCCATGATATGTTTGAAGCGCATTTTCAAAGCATTATCATCAGATTTGAGAAACCAGGGCTCATTTGGTTACAAACTCCTCACTGAAGAGTTTCCTAAGCCTCCCTTTTCCTTATCTGTGACACATTAGCCATTATAACAGTTTTTATATGCAAACGTGTAACTGTAACCAAATACTGACTACACCGGCTGGTTCTCTCCAAGTTTCTAAGCATCCCCTTTGGCTGACCTTTAGTAGCCACTAAAATGTGGTGGAAAGGAGACAAAGAGAAGCAGTACCAAGCTCTAGAGGAGCAAGGAGATGCTGAATATGCTTCTTTGCTTTCTTCAGAAAGCTAGATGTCAGAAATGCTTCTTAGAGTAAATGCTGTGTTTAACAACAATATATTTTTAATAGAAATAACTATATTTACCTAGTACAAATGTATGTACATGTGAGTGTATCATACATGAGTTTGTGTGTATATATTTTTCGTATAATCCTGCATGCGTTAGTATCTCAGTTTAACATGAACCGTGCATTGAACTAAAATGAACTAAATGTCCATGTGTAACTACACATCTGAGCGACTCCATTCTGTGTGGCAAAAGGGGTCCTCCTGGGCTCATGACCTGAGTGCATTAGCATCTCCACATCTACCTATATTTAACAGTTCCTTAATATCATGATAAACTAGATTAACTTCCACAAGGGCCCCTTAGGCTCAGAGAGAAAAAAAAAAAAAGAAAGGGACAGAGTAATCATCAGTAAAGAGGCAAAATCATATTTCATACTGAATACTTTTTGCTGCTTATCTTACAAAATTATTATTATTTGCCTCCTTAGTTACTCCTATTCATCAGGGTGATGTGTGCAGACTGTGAGAATGCCAAACGTTCTCTGAAAACTGACGAGTAAGCAAAAAAGAGCTGCTCTTTAAACCCTTCACAGTTTATAGCCACATTTACATAACATTAAATAAGTCAACAAAGGCATCATTAGCTCCCATTAAAATATGAGCAAAGAAATTTAAACGAACAAGACAAGCTAATTGGTAAGTAATGTTGTGTATCAAAAATTATGACTATAAGATTCCAAAGTTAATGAGAAGCCCTACAATTGTGTTTACTAAATATTTAAAAATTAAATTAAAGGTGAACATGGAGAGCCAGAAAAGTTTTCTCATTGTCATTTGGCTGACTGAGAATTGTGGAGGTTACTGCTGCTCCATCACAAAGTTTGAGGGTCCCCAGAGGTGTCCTTGGTTGATCACAGTCCATTGGGCAGAGTGGTCTCTATTTGCCGAGCAGCCTAGATGGAAACTGCCTAAGGAAACTGTGACATGAGCTGTGATTCCAGATAAACAGCATCAGGGGAGTGTTGGCTGCTGGGGGTCTGTAAAACTGGGTTAAACTATTGGTCCATTTTGTCTCATGATCTATCGAATTTGTGCAGGCCAGGTGTTTCAGAGGGAAGTAGGGAAAAGAAGTCTGCTGTAAAAGGACAGACATGCTCTAACGCGATGATGTTCCTCAGCACAGGGACTAAAGCAGATCCTGGTGAGATACAACACCCCACGTGCAGTGTGGACGTGGGGACGTCTCAGCCACTTGCAGCCTGCGTTTTGATGCGTTACTCCAGCTGTGCAGCTCTGAGCTGAATTGATGAGCACAGTTGTGGAATGCTATTGGTTATGTCAAAAAGAAAGACACCAAGGGATGTCCTCACTGACACGTGGTGCAAACCTTCGCACATCTATTTCTGCTGCCAGTCCTGGGATTGGACCCCAGCTGAACCCAGCTCTTGTGTCACCACATCCAACGCTTGCAAAGAGAGGCCAAGTCCTTTTCTGCTGTTCTTAACCTTATCCACTGAGTCGCCAAGATTATTACATGCTTCCTGAGTTGAAAACCACCAGTGGTTCAAATCTGTTGACAACAATTGCCTTTCACAGACCTTTTAGTATGTGGATTTCTGTCTATTTACTGGCTACCGCTCTCCTGAACTCATTCTTTTTTCTCATCCCTACTAAAACCATTCTCATTGCAGCGTTTCAGCTCCCTTCCAAAAACAGAAACCACTGAGTGGAGATATAACCCTGCAGTGCCATTAATGAACATAATTATAGTGTCACATTACGCTGTCCCTCTTGCTAATTGGTCATTCATTTGCCATTGTGCATGAAATCACAGGTGTTATTGCCTAGGTGATGCTTATCTGAATTCGCCACATCACAGCAATTCCCTTCCACTTCATTTCTCAGAGCAACGCGATTAGTGTCTGCTTAAAAAGGAGCATGGGGCTCTCTCTTCTACTATCTCAAATGCCCAGATGTATTGGGCTAGATTTCAGTAGCACCTTGCAATCAGATCAATATCTCACATTTTCAAGCACAGAGAATGGTTGCAAACAGAGCTATTGATCTATTCCTACAGGGAAGTTTCAGAGATGTTGGCTGAAAGATTCTAGAAATAATTATTAAAATTATTAAATTTAGTTGCGATAGTAATTGTATTGTTTTAAATAGGTGTGCTTGTATTTTTGCAATGAGGGAGGTCCTGAAATAAATAATCTAATCATGCTATGCTAGAAAACAACTAATTATTCTACCATAATTCAAAGCAACCTTATAAAACATGTGAGACAAAGCTGACATTCATTGGTCCTGGTGCGCGCTTGTTACAAACCAACTTTAATAAAATACTACAAGTTATGTGAACATATGATGAATGGAAACCCAAGAATTCATTCTATACAATTTTTGGTTCACTGAAAGCCAGAAAGGTCTTGCAGATATCTTGTGTTAGCTTATAGATTTGCAATGACAGGGTTTTCTCTGCCATCTTGAAATCTCTTTTGATTTATTGCCCTTTCCACTAGTTTACATTCATTCAATCAAGGAACAAAAACAAAACAAGGGGCATCAGTAAAAAGCAGGTACCAAGCATTATGTATGCATCAAGGATGCGTAAAAGAAAAATTGTACACAAGCAGTGTGTCATCCTGAATCAGGAAAGTACTTCAGTAGGAGATTAACTCAAAGCATGTGCTCGTTTCCACAGTGGGACTCAAGCACATGCTTAAATTCAGCACTTTTTTTATGGGTTCCTCTGTGAAAATTTCCTGATATAGGTAGGAAATACATGCTGATTTTTTTCCTTTAGCATAATTGAAAAACATTTATGTAAATTCCCGTTCATTTCAGATATGGGGGAAGAAAAAGCAAACAAACTCGGCTAACTGCATTCTTTAACAGGTTCACCAGAAAATCTCACCCATTCCATGGCCAGAAAAAAAGCTCTGCTGTGAGCAACCTAATGTAATTTTGAAGTTGGCTTTGCTTTAAGTGGAGTTTGGACCAAAGACCTCCAGATGTTCCTTCCAGCTTAACCATTCTGTGATTTTGCTCTGTGTTGGATCACCTACACATGATGATGACTGAAGTCACAACTAAACTCATTTCAGAAAAGTATGGAAAGGAGTAAGATGATAAATATATTAACACATAAATAAATACAGCTTTGTTTGGATGAGAACTGGATATGGGACGGCATAACAAAGAGGAGAGAAAGTAACTTTTACATTACCCAGCTGCTCTTACAATAATATACAGAAACTCTGTGAATCATTTCATGGTTTATTAAATGAAATTTTGTTTGCAACTGGTGAGTTAGGAAAATAAACGTCCATGTTTGTTTTCGTTTTGCTTTTCCCTGGTTTGTCCAGATCTTCACAGCCTTGTGTGCCAGTATTGTCCTCTGGGGCTCATTAAAAAGCCCAGTGTTTGCTACTCTGATTGTCCAGGGAAATCAGCAACAGATTGCCATTAACCCCATGAGGCCGAGAGCTAGAAATTCTGGATGCATTCTCTGCTGTGGGCAATAAGATCCATTGTGGCCATTGGAGTCAAGGGGTTAATTTTCTCTCTCGTATAGTTGCTGTCAGGCCTCCAGTAAAACAGTGTGTGACCACTACGGGGTACTGACCACTTAATACAGCAGTACCTGCCAAAATTGGCTGAAGACTGAGTGAGATCAAGGGGCAGAAAAATACTGTTTTTTTCTAAA